>NW_026988849.1:0-104200 GCF_030222135.1 Aotus nancymaae
GAATGGTTGTCAACGTGTGCACTCAACTTCCAGAGTTAAACCCGTCTGTGGATTCAGCAGTCGGCACACACTTTCTGTGCAGAGTCTCAAAACAGGCGTTTTCAGCCCAATACCGGCCTATGGAAGAAAGGGCAGTAAGCACAGGGAAATTTCTGCTTCTAAATCCAAAACGCAGCTATCTAACAGAACGGTTGTCAATGTGTGCACTCAACTTCCAGAGTTAAACCCGTGTGTGGATTCAGCAGTCTGCAAACACTTTCTGTGCAGAGTCTCAAAACAGGCATTTTCAGCCCAATACCGGCCTATGGAAGAAAGGGCAGTAAGCACAGGGAAATATCTGCTTCTAAATCCAAAACGCAGCTATCTAACAGAACGGTTGTCAAGGTGTGCACTCAAATTCCGGAGTTAAACCCGTCTGTGGATTCAGCAGTCTGCAAATACTTTCTGCGGAGAGTCTCAAAACAGGCGTTTTCAGCCCAATCCCGGCTTATGGAAGAAAGGGCAGTAAGCACAGGGAAATATCTGATTCTAAATCCAAAACGCAGCTATGTAAAACCGGTTGTCAATGTGTGCACTCAACTTCCAGAGTTAAACCCGTGTGTGGGTTCAGCAGTCTGCAAACACTTTCTGTGCAGAGACTCAAAACAGGCGTTTTCAGCCCAATCCCGGCCTATGGAAGAAAGGGCAGTAAGCACAGGGAAATATCTGCTACTAAATCCAAAATGCAGCTATCTAACAGAACGGTTGTCAATGTGTGCACTCAGCTTCCTGAGTTATTCCCGTGTGTGGATTCAGCAGTCTGCAAACACATTCTGTGCAGAGTCCCAAAACAGGCGTTTTCAGCCCAATACCGGCATAAGGAAGAAAGGGCAGTAATCACAGGGAAATATCTGCTTCTAAATCCAAAACGCAGCTATCTAACAGAACGGTTGTCAATGTGTGCACTCAACTTGCAGAGTTTAACCCGTGTGTGGATTCAGCAGTGTGCAAACACTTTCTGTGCAGAGTCTCAAAACAGGTGTTTTCAGCCCAATACCGACCTATGAAAGAAAGGGCAGTAAGCACAGGGAAATATCTGCTTCTTAATCGAAAACGAGGCTATCTAACAGAACGCTTGTCAATGTGTGCACTCAACTTCCAGAGTTAAACCCGTGTGTGGATTCAGCAGTCTGCAAACACTTTCTGTGCTGAGTCTCAAAACAGGCGTTTTCAGAAAAATCCCGGCCTATGGAAGAAAGGGCAGTAAGCACAGGGAAATATCTGCTTCTAATTCCAAAACGCAGCTATCTAACAGAAAGGTTGTCAATGTGTGCACTCAACTTCCAGAGTTAAACCCGTGTGTGGATTCAGCAGTCTGCACACACTTTCTGTGCAGAGTCTCAAAACAGGCGTTTTCAGCCCAATACCGGCCTATGGAAGAAATGTCAGTAAGCACAGGGAAATATCTGCTTCTAAATCCAAAACGCAGCTATCTAACAGAACGGTTGTTAATGTGTGCACTCAACTTCCAGAATTAAACCCGTGTGTGGATTCAGCAGTCTGCACACACTTTCTGTGCAGAGTGTCAAAACAGGCGTTTTCAGGCCAATCCCGGCCTATGGAAGAAAGGTCAGTAAGCACAGGGAAACATCTGCTTCTAAATCCAAAACGCAGCTATCTAACAGAAGGTTTGTCATTGTGTGCACTCAACTTCCAGAGTTAAACCCGTGGGTGGATTCAGCAGTCTGCAAACACTTTCTGTGCACAGTGTCATAACAGGCCTTTTCAGCCCAATACCGGCCTATGGAAGAAAGGGCAGTAAGCCCAAGGAAATGTCTGCTTCTAAATCCAAAACGCAGCTATCTAACAGAACGGTTGTCAATGTGTGCACTCAACTTCCAGAGTTAAACCCGTGTGTGGACTCAGCAGTCTCCAAACACTTTCTGTGCAGAGTCTCAAAACAGGCGTTTTCAGCCCAATACCGGCCTATGGAAGAAAGGGCAGTAAGCACAGGGAAATATCTGCTTCTCCATCCAAAACGCAGCTATCTAACAGAACGGTGGTCAATGTGTGCACTCAACTTCCAGAGTTAAACCCGTGTGTGGATTCAGCAGTCTGCAAACACTTTCTGTGCAGAGTCTCAAAACAGGCGTTTTCATCGAAATACCGGCCTATGGAAGAAAGGGCTCTAAGCACAGGGAAATATCTGCTTCTAAATCCAAAACGCAGCTATCTAACAGAACGGTTGTCAATGTGTGCACTCAACTTACAGAGATAAATCGGTGTGTGGATTCAGCAGTCTGCAAACACATTCTGTGCAGAGTCTCAAAACAGGCGTTTTCAGCCCAATAACGGCCTATGGAAGAAAGGGCAGTAATCACAGGGAAATATCTGCTTCTAAATCCAAAACGCAGCTATCTAACAGAACGGTTGTCAATGTGTGCACTCAACTTCCAGAGTTTAACCCGTGTGTGGATTCAGCAGTCTGCAAACACTTTCTGTGCAGAGTCTCAAAACAGGCGTTTTCAGCCCAATACCGACATATGAAAGAAAGGGCAGTAAACACAGGGAAATATCTGCTACTTAATCGAAAACGAGGCTATCTAACAGAACGCTTGTCAATGTGTGCACTGAAATTCCAGAGTTAATCCCGTGTGTGGACTCAGCAGTCTCCAAACACTTTCTGTGCAGAGTCTCAAAACAGGCGTTTTCAGCCCAATACCGGCCTATGGAAGAAAGGGCAGTAAGCACAGGGAAATATCTGCTTCTCAATCCAAAACGCAGCTATCTAACATAACGGTTGTCAATGTGTGCACTCAACTTCCAGAGTTAAACCCGTGTGTGGATTCAGCAGTCTGCAAACACTTTCTGTGCAGAGTCTCAAAACAGGCGTTTTCATCGAAATACCGGCCTATGGAAGAAACAGCAGTAAGCACAGGGAAATATCTGCTTCTAAATCCAAAACGCAGCTATCTAACAGAGCGGTTGTCAATGTGTGCACTCAACTTCCAGAGATAAATCGGTGTGTGAATTCAGCAGACTGCAAACACTTTCTGTGCAGAGTCTAAAAACAGGCGTTTTCAGCCCAATACCGGCATATGGAAGAAAGGGCAGTAAGCACAGGGAAATATCTGCTTCTACATCCAAAACGCAGCTATCTAACAGAACGGTTGTCAATGTGTGCACTCAACTTCCAGAGTTTAACCCGTGTGTGGATTCAGCAGTCTGCAAACACTTTCTGTGCACAGTCTCAAAACAGGCGTTTTCAGCCCAATACCGACCTATGGAAGAAAGGGCAGTAAGCACAGGGAAATATCTGATTGTAAATCCAAAACGCAGCTATCAAAAACCGGTTGTCAATGTGTGCACTCAACTTCCAGAGTTAAACCCGTGTGTGGGTTCAGTAGTCTGCAAACACTTTCTGTGCAGAGTCTCAAAACAGGCGTTTTCAGCCCAATCCCGGCCAATGGAAGTAAGGGCAGTAAGCACAGGGAAATATATGCTTCTAAATCCAAAATGCAGCTATCTAACAGAACGGTTGTCAATGTGTGCACTCAACTTCCTGAGTTCATCCCGTGTGTGGATTCAGCAGTCTGCAAACACATTCTGTGTAGAGTCTCAAAACAGGCGTTTTCAGCCCAATACCGGCATATGGAAGAAAGGGCAGTAAGCACAGGGAAATATCTCCTTCTAAATCCAAAACGCAGCTATCTAACAGAACGGTTGTCAATGTGTGCACTCAACTTCCAGAGTTTAACCCGTGTGTGGATTCAGCAGTCTGCAAACACTTTCTGTGCAGAGTCTCAAAACAGGCGTTTTCAACCCAATACCGACCTATGGAAGAAAGGTCAGTAAGCACAGGGAAACATCTGCTTCTAAATCCAAAACGCAGCTATCTAACAGAACGGTTGTGAATGTGTGCACTCAACTTCCAGAGTTAAACCCGTGTGTGGATTCAGCAGTCTGCAAACACGTTCCGTGCAGAGTCTCAAAACAGGAGTTTTCAGCCCAATACCGGCCTATGGAAGAAAGGGCAGTAAGCACAGGGAAATATCTGCTTCTGAATACAAAACGCAGCTCTCTAACAGAATGGTTGTCAATGTGTGCACTCAACTTCCAGAGTTAAACCCGTGTGTGGATTCATCAGTCTGCAAACACTTTCTGTGCAGAGTCTCAAAACAGGCGTTTTCAGCCCAATACCGGCCTATGGAAGAAAGGGCAGTAAGCACAGGGAAATATCTGCTTCTAAATCCAAACCGCAGCTATCTAACAGAACGGTTGTCAACGTGTGCACTCAACTTCCAGAGTTAAACCCGTGTGAGGATTCAGCAGTCTGCAAACACTTTCTGTGCAGAGTCTCAAAACAGGCGTTTTCAGCCCAGTACCGGCCTATGGAAGAAAGGGCAGTAAGCACAGGGAAATATCTTCTTCTACATCGAAAATGCAGCTATCTAACAGAACGGTTGTCAATGTATGCACTCAACTTCCAAAGTTAAACCCGTGTGTGGATTCAGCAGTCTGCAAACACTTTCTGTGCAGAGTCTCAAAACAGGCGTTTTCAGCCCAATACCGGCCTATGGAAGAAAGGGCAGTAAGCACAGGGAAATATCTGCTTCTAAATCGAAAACGCAGCTATCTAACAGAACGGTTGTCAATGTGTGCACTGAACTTCCAGAGTTAAACCCGTGTGTGGATTCAGCAGTCTGCAAACACTTTCTGTGCAGAGTCTCAAAACAGGCGTTTTCAGAAAAATCCCGGCCTATGGAAGAAAGGGCAGTAAGCACAGGGAAATATCTGCTTCTAAATCCAAAACGCAGCTATCTAACAGAAAGGTTGTCAATGTGTGCACTAAACTTCCAGAGTTAAAACCGTGTGTGGATTCAGCAGTCTGCACTCTTTCTGTGCAGAGTCTCAAAACAGGCGTTTTCAGGCCAATCCCGGCCTATGGAAGAAAGGTCAGTAAGCACAGGGAAATATCTGCTTCTAAATCCAAAACGCAGCTATCTAACAGAAGGTTTGTCAATGTGTGCACTCAACTTCCAGAGTTAAACCCGTGGGTGGATTCAGCAGTCTGCAAACACTTTCTGTGCAGAGTCTCATAACAGGCCTTTTCAGCCCAATACCGGCCTATGGAAGAAAGGGCAGTAAGCACAGGGAAATGTCTGCTTGTAAATCCAAAACGCAGCTATCTAACAGAACGGTTGTCAATGTGTGCACTCAACTTCCAGAGTTAAACCCGTGTGTGGACTCAGCAGTCTGCAAACACTTTCTGTGCAGAGTCTAAAAACAGGCGTTTTCAGCCCAATACCGGCCAATGGAAGAACGGGCAGTAAGCACAGGGAAATATCTGCTTCTAAATCCAAAACGCAGCTCTCTAACAGAACGGTTGTGAATGTGTGCACTCAACATCCAGAGTTAAACCCGTGTGTGGATTCAGCAGTCTGCAAACACGTTCCGTGCAGAGTCTCAAAACAGGAGTTTTCAGCCCAATACCGGCCTATGGAAGAAAGGGCAGTAAGCACAGGGAAATATCTGTTTCTGAATACAAAACGCAGCTATCTAACAGAATGGTTGTCAATGTGTGCACTCAACTTCCAGAGTTAAACCCGTGTGTGGATTCATCAGTCTGCAAACACTTTCTGTGCAGAGTCTCAAAACAGGCGTTTTCAGCCCATTACCGGCCTATGGAAGAAAAGGCAGTAAGCACAGGGAAATATCTGCTTCTAAATCCAAACCGCAGCTATCTAACAGAACGGTTGTCAACGTGTGCACTCAACTTCCAGAGTTAAACCCGTGTGAGGATTCAGCAGTCTGCAAACACTTTCTGTGCAGAGTCTCAAAACAGGCGTTTTCAGCCCAATACCGGCCTATGGAAGAAAGGGCAGTAAGCACAGGGAAATATCTTCTTCTACATCGAAAATGCAGCTATCTAACAGAACGGTTGTCAATGTATGCACTCAACTTCCAAAGTTAAACCCGTGTGTGGATTCAGCAGTCTGCAAACACTTTCTGTGCGGAGTCTCAAAACAGGCGTTTTCAGCCCAATACCGGCCTATGGAAGAAAGGGCAGTAAGCACAGGGAAATATCTGCTTCTAAATCGAAAACGCAGCTATCTAACAGAACGGTTGTCAATGTGTGCACTGAACTTCCAGAGTTAAACCCGTGTGTGGATTCAGCAGTCTGCAAACACTTTCTGTGCAGAGTCTCAAAACAGGGGTTTTCAGCGCAATACCGGCCTATGGAAGAAAGGGCAGTAAGCACAGGGAAATATCTTCTTCTAAACCAAAACGCAGTTATGTAACAGAACGGTTGTCAATGTGTGCACTTAACTTCCAGACTTAAACTCGTGTGTGGATTCAGCAGTCTGCAAACACTTTCTGTGCAGAGTCTCAAAACAGGCGTTTTCAGCCCAATACCGGCCTATGAAAGAAAGGGCAGTAAGCACAGGGAAATTTCTGCTTCTAAATCCAAAGCGCAGGTGTCTAACAGAACGGTTGTCAATGTGTGCACTCAACTTCCAGAGTTAAACCCGTGTGTGGATTCAGCAGTCTGCAAACACTTTCTGTGTAGAGTCTCAAAACAGGCGTTTTCAGCCCAATACCGGCCTATGGAAGAAAGGGCAGTAAGCACAGGGAAATATCTGCTTCTCAATCCAAAATGCAGCTATCTAACAGAACGGTTGTCAATGTGTGCACTCCACTTCCAGAGTTAAACCCGTGTGTGGATTCAGCAGTCTGCAAACACTTTCTGTGCAGAGTCTCAAAACAGGCGTTTTCATCGAAATACTGGCCTATGGAAGAAAGGGCAGTAGGCACAGGGAAATATCTGCTTCTAAATCCAAAACGCAGCTATCTAACAGAATGGTTGTCAATGTGTGCACTCAACTTCCAGAGAAAAATCGGTGTGTGGATTCAGCAGACTGCAAACACTTTCTGTGCAGAGTCTCAAAACAGGCGTTTTCAGCCCAATACCGGACTATGGAAGAAAGGGCAGTAAGCACAGGGAAATATCTGCTTCTAAATTCAAAACGCAGCTATCTAACAGAACGATTGTCAACGTGTGCACTCAACTTCCAGAGTTAAACCCGTGTGTGGATTCAGCAGTCTGCAAACCCTTTCTGTGCAGAGTCTCAAAACAGGCGTTTTCAACCCAATGCCGGCCTACGGAAGAAAGGGAAGTAAGCACAGGGAAATATCTGCTTCTAAATCGAAAACGCAGCTATCTAACAGAACGGTTGACAATGTATGCACTCAACTTCCAGAGTTAAACCCGTGTGTGGATTCAGCAGTCTGCAAACACTTTCTGTGCAGAGTCTCAAAACAGGCGTTTTCAGCCCAATACCGGCCTATGGAAGAAAGGGCCGTCAGCACAGGGAAATATCTGCTTCTGAATCCAAAACGCAGCTATCTAACAGAACGGTTGTCAATGTGTGCACTCAACTTCCAGAGTTAAACCCGTGTGTGGGTTCAGCAGTCTGCAAACACTTTCTGTGCAGAGTCTCAAAACAGGCGTTTTCAGCCCAATACCGGCCTATGGAAGAAAGGGCAGTAATCACAGGGAAATATCTGCTTCTAAATCCAAAACGCAGCTATCTAACAGAACGGTTGTCAATGTGTGCACTCAACTTCCAGAGTTAATCCCGTGTGTGGATTCAGCAGTCTGCAAACACATTCTGTGTATAGTCTCAAAACAGGCGTTTTCAGTCCAATACCGGCATATGGAAGAAAGGGCAGTAAGCACAGGGAAATATCTGCTTCTAAATCCAAAACGCAGCTATCTAACAGAACGGTTGTCAATGTGTGCACTCAACTTCCAGATTTTAACCCGTGTGTGGATTCAGCAGTCTACAAACACTTTCAGTGCAGAGTCTCAAAACAGGCGTTTTCAGCCCAATACCGACCTATGGAAGAAAGGGCAGTAAGCACAGGGAAATATCTGCTTCTAAATCGAAAACTTTGCTATCTAACAGAACGGTTGTCAATGTGTGCACTGAACGTCGAGAGTTAAACCCATGTGTATATTCAGCAGTCTGCAAACACTTTCTGTGCAGAGTCTCAAAACAGGCGTTTTCAGAAAAATAGCGGCATATGGAAGAAAGGGCAGTAAGCACAGGGAAATATCTGCTTCTAAATCCAAAACGCAGCTATCTAACAGTAAGGTTGTCAATGTGTGCACTCAACTTCCAGAGTTAATCCCGTGTGTGGATTCAGCAGTCTGCACACAGTTTCTGTGCAGAGTCTCAAAACAGGCGTTTTCAGCCCAATACCGCCTATGGAAGAAAGGGCAGTAAGCACAGGGAAATTTCTGCTTCTAAATCCAAAACGCAGCTATCTAACAGAACGGTTGTCAATGTGTGCACTCAACTTCCAGAGTTAAACCCGTGTGTGGATTCAGCAGTCTACAAACACTTTCTGTGCAGAGTCTCAAAACAGGCGTTTTCAGCCCAATACCGGCCTATGGAAGAAAGGGCAGTAAGCACAGGGAAATTTCTGCTTCTAAATCCAAAACGCAGCTATCTAACAGAACGGTTGTCAATGTGTGCACTCAGCTTCCAGAATTAAACCCGTGTGTGGAATCAGCAGTCTGCACACACTTTCTGTGCAGAGTCTCAAAACAGGCGTTTTCAGGCCAATTCCGGCCTATGGAAGAAAGTGCAGTAAGCACAGGGAAATATCTGCTTCTAAATCCAAAACGCAGCTATCTAACAGAAGGTTTGTCAAAGTGCGCACTCAACTTCCAGAGTTAAACCCGTGTGTGGACTCAGCAGTCTGCAAACACTTTCTGTGCAGAGTCTCAAAACAGGCGTTTTCAGCCCAATACTGGCCTATGGAAGAACGGGCAGTAAGCAAAGGGAAATATCTGCTTCTAAATCCAAAACGCAGCTGTCTAACAGAACGGTTGTCAATGTGTGCACTCAACATCCAGATTTAAACCCGTGTGTGGATTCAGCAGTCTGCAAACACGTTCCGTGCAGAGTCTCAAAACAGGAGTTTTCAGCCCAATACTGGCCTATGAAAGAAAGGGAAGTAAGCACAGGGAAATATCTGCATCTAAATACAAAGCGCAGCTATCTAACAGAACGGTTGTCAATGTGTGCACTCAACTTCCAGAGTTAAACCCGTGTGTGGATTCAGCAGTCTGCAAACACTTTCTCTGCAGAGTCTCAAAACAGGCGTTTTCAGCCCAATATCGGCCTATGGAAGAAAGACAGTAAGCACAGGGAAATATCTGCTTCTAAATCCAAAACGCAGCTATCTAACAGAACGGTTGTCAACGTGTGCACTCAAGTTAAAGAGTTAAAAACGTCTGAGAATTCTGCAGTCTGGAAACACTTTCTGTGCAGAGTCTCAAAACAGGCGTTTTCAGCCCAATCCCGGTCTATGGAAGAAAGGGCAGTAAGCACAGGGAAATATCTGCTTCTAAATCCAAAACGCAGCTATCTAACAGAACGGTTGTCAATGTGTGCACTCAAGTTCCAGAGTTAAACCCGTGTGTGGATTCAGCAGTCTGCAAACCCTTTCTGTGCAGAGTCTCAAAACAGGCGTTTTCAGCCAAATACCGGCCTATGGAAGAAAGGGCAGTAAGCACAGGGAAATATCTGCTTCTAAATCGAAAACGCAGCCATCTAACAGAACGGTTGTCAATGTGTGCACTGAACTTCCAGAGTTAAACCCGTGTGGGGATTCAGCAGTCTGCAAACACTTTCTGTGCAGAGTCTCAAAACAGGCGTTTTCATCCCAATACCGGCCTAAGGAAGAAAGGGCAGTAAGCACAGGCAAATTTCTGCTTCTAAATCCAAAACGCAGCTATCTAGCAGAACAGTTGTCAATGTGTGTACTCAACGCCCAGAGTTAAACCCGTGTGTGGATTCAGCAGGCTGCAAACACTTTCTCTGCAGAGTCTCAAAACAGGAGTTTTTAGTCCAATACCGGCCTATGGAAGAAAGGTCAGTAAGCACAGGGAAATATCTGCTTCTAAATCGAAAACGCAGCTATCTAACTGAACGGTTGTCCATGTGTGCACTCAACTTCCAGAGTTAAACCCGTGTGTGGATTCAGCAGTCTGCAAACACTTTCTGTGCAGAGTCTCAAAACAGGCGTTTTCAGCCCAATACCAGCCTATGGAAGAAAGGGCAGTAAGCACAGGGGAATATCTGCTTATAAATCCAAAACGCAGCTATCTAACAGAACGGTTGTCAATGTTTGCACTCAACTTCCAGAGTTAAACCCGTGTGTGGATTCAGCAGTCTGCAAACTCTTTCTGTGCAGAGTCTCAAAACAGTCGTTTTCAGCCCAATACCGGCCTATGGAAGAAAGAGAAGTAAGCACAGGGAAATATCTGCTTCTAAAACCAAAACGCAGCTATCTAACAGAACGGTTGTCAATGTGTGCACTCAACTTCCGGAGTTAAACCCTGTGTGGATTCAGCAGTCTGCAATCACTTTCTGTGCAGAGTCTCAAAACAGGCGTTTTCAGCCCAATACCGGCCTATGGAAGAAAGGGCAGTAAGCACAGGGAAATATCTGCTTCTAAATCCAAAATGCAGCTATCTAACAGAACGGTTGTCAATGTGTGCACTCAACTTCCAGAGTTAAACCCGTGTGTGGATTCAGCAGTCTGCAAACACTTTCTGTGCAGAGTCTAAAAACAGACGTTTTCAGCCCAATACGGGCATATGGAAGAAAGGGCCTTAAGCACAGGGAAATATCTGCTTCAAATTCCAAAACGCAGCTATCTAAGAGGACGGTTGTCAATGTGTGCACTCAACTTCCAGAGGTAAGCCCGTGTGTGGATTCAGCAGTCTGCAAACACTTTCAGTGCGGAGTCTCAAAACAGGCGTTTTCAACCCAATACCGACCTATGGAAGAAAGGGCAGTAAGCACAGGGAAATATCTGCTTCTAATTCCAAAATGCAGCTATCTAACAGAACGGTTGTCAATGTGTGCACTCAACTTCCAGAGTTAAACCCGTGTGTGGATTCAGCTGTCTGCAAACACTTTCTGTGCAGAGTCTCAAAACAGGCGTTTTCAGCCCAATACCGGCCTATGGAAGAAAGGAGAGTAAGCACAGGGAAATATGTGCTTCTAAATCCAAAACGCAGCTATCTAACAGAAGGTTTGTCAATTTGTGCACTCAACTTCCAGAGTTAAACCCGAGGGTGGACTCAGCAGTCTGCAAACACTTTCTGTGCAGAGTCTCAAAACAGCCGTTTTCAGACCAACACCGGCCTATGGCAGAACGGGCAGTAAGCACAGGGAAATATCTGCTCTATAACCACAACGCAGCTATCTAACCGAACGGTTGTCAATGTGTGCACTCAACTTCCGGAGTTAAACCCGTGTGTGGATTCAGCAGTCTGCAAACAGTTTCTGTGCAGAGTCTCAAAACAGGCGTTTTCAGCCCAATACCGGCCTAAGGAAGAAAGGGCAGTAAGCACAGGGAAATTTTTGCTTATAAATCTAAAACGCAGCTATCTAACAGAACGGTTGTCAATGTGTGCACTCAACTTCCAGAATTAAACCAGTGGGTGGATTCAGCAGTCTGCAAACACTTTCTGTGTAGAGTCTCAAAGCAGGCGTTTTCAGCCCAATACCGGCCTATGGAAGAAAGGCAGTAAGCACAGGGAAATATCTGCTTCTAAATCCAAAACGCAGCTATCTACCAGAATGGTTGTCAATGTGTGCACTCAACTTCCAGAGTTAAATCGGTGTGTGGATTCAGAAGACTGCAAACACTTTCTGTGCAGAGTATCAAAACAGGCGTTTTCAGCCCAATACCGGCCTATGGAAGAACGGGCAGTAAGCACAGGGAAATTTCTGCTTCTAAATCCAAAACGCAGCTATCTAGCAGAACGGTTGTCAATGTGTGCACTCAACTTCCAGAGTTAAACCCGTGTGTGGATTCAGCAGTCTGCAAACACTTTCTGTGCAGAGTCTCTAAACAGGCGTTTTCAGCCCAATACAGGCATATGGAAGAAAGGGCAGTAAGTACAGGGAAATATCTGCTTCTAAATCCAAAACGCAGCTATCTAACAGAACGGTTGTCAATGTGTGCACACAACTTCCAGAGTTAAACCCGTGTGTGGATTCAGCAGTCTGCAATCACTTTCTGTGCAGAGTCTCAAAACAGGCGTTTTCAGCCTAATACCGGCATATGGAAAAAAGGGGAGTAAGCACAGGGAAATATCTGCTTCTAAATCCAAAACGCAGCTATCTAACAGAACGGTTGTCAAAGTGGGCACTCAACTTCCAGAGTTAAACCCGTGTGTGGATTCAGCAGTCTGCAAACACTTTATGTGCAGAGTCTCAAAACAGGCGTTTTCAGCCCAATACCGGCCTATTGAAGAAAGGGCAGTAAGCACAGGGAAACTTCTGCTTCTAAATCCAAAACACAGCTATCTAACAGAACGGTTGTCAATGTGTGCACTCAACTTCCAGAGTTAAACCCGTGTGTGGATTCAGCAGTCTGCACACACATTCTGTGCAGAGTCTCAAAACAGGGGTTTTCAGCCCAATACCGGCCTATGGAAGAAAGGGCAGTAAGCACAGGGAAATATCTGCTTCTACATCCAAAATGCAGCTATCTAACAGAACGGTTGTGAATGTGTGCACTAAACTTGCAGAGTTAAACCAGTGTGTGAATTCATCAGTCTGCAACACTTTCTGTGCAGAGTCTCAAAACAGGCGTTTTCAGCCCAATACCGGCCTATGGAAGAAAGGGCAGTAAGCACAGGGAAATATCTGCTTCTAAATCCAAAACGCAGCTATCTAACAGAAGGTTTGTCAATGTGTGCACTCAACTTGCAGAGTTAAACCCGTGGGTGGATTCAGCAGTCTGCAAACACTTTCTGTGCAGAGTCTGATAACAGGCGTTTTCAGCCCAATACCGGCCTATGGAAGAAAGGGCAGTAAGCATAGGGAATTGTCTGCTTCTAAATCCAAAACGCAGCTATCTAACAGAATGGTTTCAATGTGTGCACTCAACTTCCAGAGTTAAACCCGTGTGTGGATTCAGCAGTCTGCAAACACTTTCTGTGCAGAGTCTCAAAACAGGCGTTTTCATCGAAATACCGGCCTATGGAAGAAAGGGCAGTAAGCACAGGGAAATATCTGCTTCTAAATCCAAAACGCAGCTATCTAACAGAATGGTTGTCAATGTGTGCACTCAACTTCCAGAGTTAAATCGGTGTGTGGATTCAGCAGAGTGCAAACACTTTCTGTGCAGAGTCTCAAAACAGGCGTTTTCAGCCCAATACCGGCCTATGGAAGAAAGGGCAGTAAGCACAGGGAAATATCTGCTTCTAAATCGAAAACGCAGCTATCTAACAGAACGGTTGTCAACGTGTGCACTCAACTTCCAGAATTAAACCCGTGTGTGGATTCAGCAGTCTGCAAACACTTTCTGTGCAGAGTCTCAAAACAGGCGTTTTCAGCCCAATACCGGCCTACGGAAGAAAGGGCAGTAAGCACAGGGAAATATATGCTTCTAAATCCAAAACGCAGCTATCTAACAGAACGGTTGTCAATGTGTGCACTCAACTTCCAGAGTTAAACCCGTGTGTGGATTCAGCAGTCTGCAAACTCTTTCTGTGCAGAGTCTCAAAACAGGCGTTTTCAGCCCAATACCGGCCTATGGAAGAAAGGGCAGTAAGCACAGGGAAATATCTGCTTCTAAATCCAAAACGCAGGTATCTAACAGAAGGTTTGTCAATGTGTGCACTCAACTTACAGAGTTAAACCCGTGGGTGGATTCATCAGTCTGCACACACTTTCTGTGCAGAGTCTCAAAACAGGCGTTTTTCAGCCCAATTCCGGCCTATGGAAGAAAGGGCAGTAAGAACAGGGAAAATTCTGCTTCTAAATCCAAAACGCAGCTATCTAACAGAACGGTTGTCAATGTGTGCACTCAACTTCCAGAGTTAAACCCGTGTGTGGATTCAGCAGTCTGTAAACACTTTCTGTGCAGAGTCTCAAAACAGGCGTTTTCAGCCCAATACCGGCCTATGGAAGAAAGGGCAGTAAGCACAGGGAAATATCTGCTTCTAAATCCAAAACGCAGCTATCTAACAGAAGGTTTGTCAATGTGTGCACTCAACTTGCAGAGTTAAACCCGTGTTTGGATTCAGCAGTCTGCAAACACTTTCTGTGCAGAGTCTGATAACAGGCGTTTTCAGCCCAATACCGGCCTATGGAAGAAAGGGCAGTAAGCACAGGGAATTGTCTGCTTCTAAATCCAAAACGCAGCTATCTAACAGAACGGTTGTCAATGTGTGCACTCAACTTCCAGAGTTAAACCCGAGTGTGGATTCAGCAGTCTGCAAACACTTTCTGTGCAGAGTCTCAAAACAGGCGTTTTCATCAAAATACCGGCCTATGGAAGAAAGGGCAGTAAGCACAGGGAAATATCTGCTTCTAAATCCAAAACGCAGCTATCTAACAGAATGGTTGTCAATGTGTGCACTCAACTTCCAGAGTTAAATCGGTGTGTGGATTCAGCAGAGTGCAAACACTTTCTGTGCAGAGTCTCAAAACAGGCGTTTTCAGCCGAATACCGGCCTATGGAAGAAAGGGCAGTAAGCACAGGGAAATATCTGCTTCTAAATCCAAAACGCAGCTATCTAACAGAACGGTTGTCAACGTGTGCACTCAACTTCCAGAATTAAACCCGTGTGTGGATTCAGCAGTCTGCAAACACATTCTGTGCAGAGTCTCAAAACAGGCGTTTTCAGCCCAATACCGGCCTACGGAAGAAAGGGCAGTAAGCACAGGGAAATATCTGCTTCTAAATCCAAAACGCAGGTATCTAACAGAAGGTTTGTCAATGTGTGCACTCAACTTGCAGAGTTAAACCCGTGGGTGGATTCATCAGTCTGCACACACTTTCTGTGCAGTGTCTCAAAACAGGCGTTTTCAGCCCAATTCCGGCCTATGGAAGAAAGGGCAGTAAGAACAGGGAAAATTCTGCTTCTAAATCCAAAACGCAGCTATCTAACAGAAGGTTTGTCAATGTGTGCACTCAACTTCCAGAGTTAAACCCGTGGGTGGTTTCAGCAGTCTGCAAACACTTTCTGTGCAGAGTCTCATAACATGCGTTTTCAGCCCAATACCGGCCTATGGAAGAAAGGGCAGTAAGCACAGGGAAGTGTCTGCTTCTAAATCCAAAACGCAGCTATCTAACAGAACGGTTGTCAAGGTGTGCACTGAACTTCCAGAGTTAAACCCGTGTGTGGACTCAGCAGTCTGCAAACACTTTCTGTGCAGAGTCTCAAAACAGGCGTTTTCAGTCCAATACCGGCCTATGGAAGAACGGGCAGTAAGCACAGGGAAATATCTGCTTCTAAATCCAAAACGCAGCTATTCAACAGAACAGTTGTCAATGTATGCACTCAACATCCAGAGTTAAACCCGTGTGTGGATTCAGCAGTCTGCAAACACGTTCTGTGCAGAGTCTCAAAACAGGAGTTTTCAGCCCAATACCGGCCTATGGAAGAAAGGGCAGTAAGCACAGGGAAATATCTGCTTCTGAATCCAAAACGCAGCTATCTAACAGAACGGTTGTCAATGTGTGCACTCAACATCCAGAGTTAAACCCCTGTGTGGATTCATCAGTCGGCAAACACTTTCTGTGCAGAGTCTCAAAATAGTCGTTTTCTGCTCAATACCGGCTTATGGAAGAAAGGGCAGTAAGCACAGGGAAATATCTGCTTCTAAATCCAAAACGCAGCTATCTAACAGAACGGTTGTCAACGTGTACACTCAAATTCCAGAGTTAAACCCGTCTGTGGATTCAGCAGTCTGGAAATACTTTCTGTGGAGAGTCTCAAAACAGGCGTTTTCAGCCCAATTCCGGCTTATGGAAGAAAGGGCTGTAAGCACAGGGAAATATCGTCTCCTAAATCCAAAACGCAGCTATCTAACAGAACGGTTGTCAATGTGTGCACTCAACTTCCAGAGTTAAACACATGTGTGGATTCAGCAGTCTGCAAACACTTTCTGGCAGAGTCTCAAAACAGGCGTTTTCATCGAAATACCGGCCTATGGAAGAAAGGGCAGTAAGCACAGGGAAATATCTGCTTCTAAATCCAAAACGCAGCTATCTAACAGAAAGGTTGTCAATGTGTGCGCTCAACTTCCAGAGTTAATCCCGTGTGTCTATTCAGCAGTCTGCACACACTTTCTGGCAGAGTCTCAAAACAGGCGTTTTCAGCCTAATACCAGCCTATGGAAGAAAGGGCAGTAAGCACAGGGAAATTTCTGCTTCTAAATCCAAAACGCAGCTATCTAACAGAACGGTTGTCAATGTGTGCACTCAACTTCCAGAGTTAAACCCGTGTGTGGATTCAGCAGTCTGCAAACACTTTCTGTGCAGAGTCTCAAAACAGGCGTTTTCAGCCCAATACCGGCCTATGGAAGAAAGGGCAGTAAGCACAGGGAAATATCTGCTTCTAAATCCAAAACGCAGCTATCTAACAGAACGGTTGTCAATGTGTGCACTCAACTTCCAGAATTAAACCCGTGTGTGGATTCAGCAGTCTGCACACACTTTCTGTGCAGAGTCTCAAAACAGGCGTTTTCAGCCCAATACTGGCCTATGGAAGAAAGGGCAGTAAGCACAGGGAAATATCTGCTTCTAAATCCAAAACGCAGCTATCTAACAGAAGGTTTGTCAATGTGTGCACTCAACTTCCGGAGTTAAACCCGTGGGTGGTTTCAGCAGTCTGCAAACACTTTCTGTGCAGAGTCTCATAACAGGCGTTTTCAGCCCAATACCGGCCTATGGAAGAAAGGGCAGTAAGCACAGGGAAGTGTCTGCTTCTAAATCCAAAACGCAGCTATCTAACAGAACGGTTGTCAATGTGTGCACTGAACTTCCAGAGTTAAACCCGTGTGTGAACTCAGCAGTCTGCAAACACTTTCTGTGCAGAGTCTCAAAGCAGGCGTTTTCAGTCCAATACCGGCCTATGGAAGAACGGGCAGTAAGCACAGGGAAATATCTGCTTCTAAATCCAAAACGCAGCTATTGAACAGAACGGTTGTCAATGTATGCACTCAACATCCAGAGTTAAACCCGTTTGTGGATTCAGCAGTCTGCAAACACGTTCTGTGCAGAGTCTCAAAACAGGAGTTTTCAGCCCAATACCGGCCTATGGAAGAAAGGGCAGTAAGCACAGGGAAATATCTGCTTCTGAATCCAAAACGCAGCTATATAACAGAACGGTTGTCAATGTGTGCACTCAACATCCAGAGTTAAACCCCTGTGTGGATTCATCAGTCGGCAAACACTTTCTGTGCAGAGTCTCAAAATAGTCGCTTTCTGCTCAATACCGGCTTATGGAAGAAAGGGCAGTAAGCACAGGGAAATATCTGCTTCTAAATCCAAAACGCAGCTATCTAACAGAACGGTTGTCAACGTGTACACTCAAATTCCAGAGTTAAACCCGTCTGTGGATTCAGCAGTCTGGAAATACTTTCTGTGGAGAGTCTCAAAACAGGCGTTTTCAGCCCAATCCCGGCTTATGGAAGAAAGGGCTGTAAGCACAGGGAAATATCGTCTTCTAAATCCAAAACGCAGCTATCTAACAGAACGGTTGTCAATGTGTGCACTCAACTTCCAGAGTTAAACCCGTGTGTGGATTCAGCAGTCTGCAAACACTTTCTGGCAGAGTCTCAAAACAGGCGTTTTCATCGAAATACCGGCCTATGGAAGAAAGGGCAGTAAGCACAGGGAAATATCTGCTTCTAAATCCAAAACGCAGCTATCTAACAGAATGGTTGTCAATGTGTGCACTCAACTTCCAGAGATAAATCGTTGTGTGGATTCAGCAGACTGCCAACACTTTCTGTGCAGAGTCTCAAAACAGGCGTTTTCAGCCCAATACCGGCCTATGGAAGAAAGGGCAGTAAGCATAGGGAAATATCTGCATCTAAATAGAAAGCGCAGCTATCTAACAGAACGGTTGTCAACGTGTGCACTCAACTTCCAGAGTTAAACCCGTGTGTGGATTCAGCAGTCTGCAAACACTTTCAGTGCAGAGTCTCAAAACAGGCGTTTTCAGCCCAATACCGGCCTATGGAAGAAAGGGCAGTAAGCACAGGGAAATATCTGCTTCTAAATCCAAAACGCAGCTATCTAACAGAACGGTTGTCAATGTGTGCACTAAACTTACAGAGTTAAACCCGTGTGTGGATTCAGCAGTCTGCAAAGACTTTCTGTGCAGGGTCTCAAAACAGGCGTTTTCAGTCCAATACGGGCCTATGGAAGAAAGGGCAGTAAGCACAGGGAAATATCTGCTTCTAAATCCAAAACGCTGCTATCTAATAGAACGGTTGTCAATGTGTGCACTCAACTTCCAGAGTTAAACCCGTCTGTGAATTCAGCAGTCTGCAAACACTTTCTGTGCAGAGTCTCAAAAGAGGCATTTTCAGCCCAATAACGGCCTATGGAAGAAAGGGCAGTAAGCACAGAGGAATATCTGCTTCTAAATCCAAAACGCAGCTATATAACAGAACGGTTGTCAATGTGTGCACTCAACTTCCAGAGTTAAACCCGTGTGTGGATTCAGCAGTCTGCAAACACTTTCTGGGCAGAGTCTCAAAACAGGCGTTTTCAGCCCAATACCGGCCTATGGAAGAAAGGGCAGTAAGCACAGGGAAGCATCTGCTTCTAAATCCAAAACGCAGCTATCTAACAGAACGGTTGTCAATGTGTGCACTCAACTTCTAGAGTTAAACCCGTGTGTGGATTCAGCAGTCTGCAAACACTTTCTGTGCAGAGTCTCAAAACAGGCGTTTTCAGCCCAATACCGGCCTATGGAAGAAAGGGCAGTAAGCACAGGGAAATATCTGCTTCTAAATCCAAAACGCAGCTATCTAACAGAACGGTTGTCAATGTGGGCACTCAACTTCCAGAGTTAAACCCGTGTGTGGCTTCAGCAGTCTGCAAACTCTTTCTGTGCAGAGTCTCAAAACAGGCGTTTTCAGCCCAATGCCGGCCTATGGAAGAAAGGGCAGTAAGCACAGAGAAATATCTGCTTCTAAATCCAAAATGCAGCTATATAATAGAACGGTTGTCAATGTGTGAACTCAACTTCTAGAGTTAATCCCGTGTGTGGATTCAGCAGTCTGCAAACACATTCTGTGCAGAGTGTCAAAACAGGCGTTTTCAGCCCAATACCGGTATGTGGAATAAAGGGCAGTAAGCGCAGGGAAATATCTGCTTCTAAATCCAAAATGCACCTATCTAACAGAACGGTTGTCAATGTGTGCACTCAACTTGCAGAGTTTAACCCGTGTGTGGATTCAGCAGTCTGCACACACTTTCTGTGCAGAGTCTCAAAACAGGCGTTTTCAGCCCAATACCGGCCTATGGAAGAAAGGGCAGTAAGCACACGGAAATTTCTGCTTCTAAATCCAAAACGCAGCTATCTAACAGAAAGGTTGTCAATGTGTGCACTCAACTTCCAGAGTGAAACCCGTGTGTGGATTCAGCAGTCTGCAAACACTTTCTGTGCAGAGTCTCAAAACAGGCGTTTTCAGCCCAATACCGGCCTATGGAAGAAAGGGCAGTAAGCACAGGGAAATATCTGCTTCTAAATCCAAAACGCAGCTATCTAACAGAACGGTTGTCAACGTGTGCGCTCAAATTCCGGAGTTAAACCCGTCTGTGGATTCAGCAGTCTGGAAATACTTTCTATGGAGAGTCTCAAAACAGGCATGTTCAGCCCAATCCCGGCTTATGGAAGAAAGGGCAGTAAGCACAGACAAATATCGGCTTCTAAATCCAAAACGCAGCTATCTAACAGAACGGTTGTCAATTTGTGCACTAAACGTGCAGAGTTATACCCGTGTGTGGATTCAGCAGTCTGCAGACAGTTTCTGTGCAGAGTCTGAAAACAGGTGTTTTCAACCCAATACCGGTCTATGGAAGAAAGGGCAGTAAGCACAGGGAAATATCTGCTTCTAAATCCAAAACGCAGCTATGTAACAGAACGGTTGTCAATGTGTGCACTTAACTTCCAGAGTTAAACCCGTGTGTGGATTCAGCAGTCTGCAAACACTTTCTGTGCAGAGTCTCAAAACAGGCGTTTTCAGCCCAATACCGGCCTATGGAGGAAAGGGTAGTAAGCACAGGGATATTTCTGCTTCTAAATCCAAAGCGCAGCTGTCTAACAGAACGGTTGTCAATGTGTGCACTCAAATTCCCGAGTTAAACCCGTTTGTGGATTCAGCAGTCTGTAAACACTTTCTGTGCAGAGTCTCAAAACAGGCGTTTTCATCCCAATACCGGCCTATGGAAGAAAGGGCAGTAAGCACAGGGAAATATCTGCTTCTCAATCCAAAACGCAGCTATCTAACAGAACGGTTGTCAATGTGTGCACTCAACTTCCAGAGTTAAACCCGTGTGTGGATTCAGCAGTCTGCAAACAGTTTCTGTGCAGAGTCTCAAAACAGGAGTTTTCAGCCCAATACCGGTCTAAGGAAGAAAGGGCAGTAAGCACAGGGAAATTTCTGCTTCTAAATCTGAAACGCAGCTATCTAACAGAACGGTTGTCAATGTGTGCACTCAACTTCCAGAGTTAAACCCGTGTGTGGATTCAGCAGTCTGCAAACACTTTCTGTGCAGAGTCCCAAAACAGGCGTTTTCAGCCCAATACCGGCCTATGGAAGAAAGGGCTGTAAGCACAGGGAAATATCTGCTTCTAAATCCAAAACGCAGCTACCTACCAGAATGGTTGTCAATGTGTGCACTCAACTTCAAGAGTTAAATCGGTGTGTGGATTCAGCAGACTGCAAACGCTTTCTGTGCAGAGTCTGAAAACAGGCGTTTTCAGAAAAATCCCGGCCTATGGAAGAAAGGGCAGTAAGCACAGGGAAATATCTGCTTCTAAATCCAAAACGCAGCTATGTAACAGAACGGTTGTCAATGTGTGCGCTCAACTTTCAGAGTTAATCCCGTGTGTCTATTCAGCAGTCTGCACACACTTTCTGGCAGAGTCTCAAAACAGGCGTTTTCATCGAAATACCGGCCTATGGAAGAAAGGGCAGTAAGCACAGGGAAATATCTGCTTCTAAATCCAAAACGCAGCTATCTAACAGAACGGTTGTCAACGTGTGCACTCAACTTCCAGAGTTAAACCCGTGTGTGGATTCAGCAGTCTGCAAACACTTTCTGTGCAGAGTCTCAAAACAGGCGTTTTCAGCCCAATACCGGCCTATGGAAGAAAGGGCAGTAAGCACAGGGAAATATCTGCTTCTAAATCCAAAACGCAGCTATCTAACAGAACGGTTGTCAATGTGTGCACTAAACTTCCAGAGTTAAACCCGTGTGTGGATTCAGCAGTCTGCAAACACTTTCTGTGCAGGGTCTCAAAACAGGCGTTTTCAGCCCAATACGGGCCTATGGAAGAAAGGGCAGTAAGCACAGGGAAATATCTGCTTCTAAATCCAAAACGCTGCTATCTAATAGAACGGTTGTCAATGTGTGCACTCAACTTCCAGAGTTAAACCCGTCTGTGGATTCTGAAGTCTGCAAACACTTTCTGTGCAGAGTCTCAAAAGAGGCATTTTCAGCCCAATAACGGCCTATGGAAGAAAGGGCAGTAAGCACAGAGGAATATCTGCTTCTAAATCCAAAACGCAGCTATCTAACAGAACGGTTGTCAATGTGTGCTCTCAACTTCCAGAGTTAAACCCGTGTGTGGATTCAGCAGTCTGCAAACACTTTTTGTGCAGAGTCTCAAAACAGGCATTTTCAGCCCAATACCGGCCTAAGGAATAAAGGGCAGCAAGCATAGGGAAATATCTGCTTCTAAATCCAAAACGCAGCTATCTAACAGAACGGTTGTCAACGTGTACACTCAAATTCCAGAGTTAAACCCGTCTGTGGATTCAGCAGTCTGGAAATACTTTCTGTGGAGAGTCTCAAAACAGGCGTTTTCAGCCCAATCCCGGCTTATGGAAGAAAGGGCGGTAAGCACAGGGAAATATCGTCTTCTAAATCCAAAACGCAGCTGTCTAACAGAACGGTTGTCAATGTGTGCACTCAACTTCCAGAGTTAAACCCTTGTGTGGATTCAGCAGTCTGCAAACACTTTCTGGCAGAGTCTCAAAACCGGCGTTTTCATCGAAATACCGGCCTATGGAAGAAAGGGCAGTAAGCACAGGGAAATATCTGCTTCTAAATCCAAAACGCAGCTATCTAACAGAATGGTTGTCAATGTGTCCACTCAACTTCCAGAGATAAATCGGTGTGTGGATTCAGCAGACTGCCAACACTTTCTGTGCAGAGTCTCAAAACAGGCGTTTTCAGCCCAATACCGGCCTATGGAAGAAAGGGCAGTAAGCATAGGGAAATATCTGCATCTAAATAGAAAACGCAGCTATCTAACAGAACGGTTGTCAACGTGTGCACTCAACTTCCAGAGTTAAACCCGTGTGTGGATTCAGCAGTCTGCAAACACTTTCTGTGCAGAGTCTCAAAACAGGCGTTTTCAGCCCAATACCGGCCTATGGAAGAAAGGGCAGTAAGCACAGGGAAATATCTGCTTCTAAATCCAAAACGCAGCTATCTAACAGAACGGTTGTCAATGTGTGCACTCAACTTCCAGAGTTAAACCCGTGTGTGGGTTCAGCAGTCTGCAAACACTTTCTGTGCAGAGTCTCAAAACAGGCGTTTTCAGCCCAATACCGGCCTATGGAAGAAAGGGCAGTAAGCACAGGGAAATATCTGCTTCTAAATCCAAAACGCAGCTATCTAACAGAACGGTTGCCAACGTGGGCACTCAACTTCCAGAGTTAAACCCGTGTGTGGATTCAGCAGTCTGCAAACACTTTCTGTGCAGAGTCTCAAAACAGGCGTTTTCAGCCCAATGCCGGCCTATGGAAGAAAGGGCAGTAAGCACAGGGAAATATCTGCTTCTAAATCCAAAATGCAGCTATCTAATAGAACGGTTGTCAATGTGTGAACTCAACTTCCAGAGTTAATCCCGTGTGTGGATTCAGCAGTCTGCAAACACTTTCTGTGCAGAGTCTCATAACAGGCGTTTTCAGCCCAATACCGGCATGTGGAAGAAAGGGCAGTAAGCGCAGGGAAATATCTGCTTCTAAATCCAAAATGCAGCTATCTAACAGAACGTTTGTCAATGTGTGCACTCAACTTCCAGAGTTTAACCCGTGTGTGGATTCAGCAGTCCACAAACACTTTCTGTGCAGAGTCTCAAAACAGGCGTTTTCAGCCGAATACCGGCCTATGGAAGAAAGGGCAGTAAGCACAGGGAAATATCTGCTTCTAAATCGAAAACGTAGCTATCTAACAGAACGGTTGTCAATGTGTGCACTGAACTTCCAGAGTTAAAACCGTGTGTGGATTCAGCAGTCTGCACACACTTTCTGTGCAGAGTCTCAAAACAGGCGTTTTCAGCCCAGTACCGGCCTATGGAAGAAAGGGCAGTAAGCACAGGGAAATTTCTGCTTCTAAATCCAAAATGCAGCTATCTAACAGAACGGTTGTCAATGTGTGCACTCAACTTCCAGAGTGAAACCCGTGTGTGGATTCAGCAGTCTGCAAACACTTTCTGTGCAGAGTCTCAAAACAGGCGTTTTCAGCCCAATACCGGCCTATGGAAGAAAGGGCAGTAAGCACAGGGAAATATCTGCTTCTAAATCCAAAACGCAGCTATCTAACAGAACGGTTGTCAACGTGTGCACTCAAATTCCGGAGTTAAACCCGTCTGTGGATTCAGCAGTCTGGAAATACTTTCTGTGGAGAGTCTCAAAACAGGTGTGTTCAGCCCAATCCCGGCTTATGGAAGAAAGCGCAGTAAGCACAGAGAAATATCGGCTTCTAAATCCAAAACGCAGCTATCTAACAGAACGGTTGTCAATTTGTGCACTCAACTTCCAGAGTTAAACCCGTGTGTGGACTCAGCAGTCTGCAAACACTTTCTGTGCAGAGTCTCAAAACAGGCGTTTTCAGTCCAATACCGGCCTATGGAAGAACGGGCAGTAAGCACAGGGAAATATCTGCTTCTAAATCCAAAACGCAGCTATTCAACAGAACGGTTGTCAATGTATGCACTCAACATCCAGAGTTAAACCCGTGTGTGGATTCAGCAGTCTGCAAACACGTTCTGTGCAGAGTCTCAAAACAGGAGTTTTCAGCCCAATACCGGCCTATGGAAGAAAGGGCAGTAAGCACAGGGAAATATCTGCTTCTGAATCCAAAACGCAGCTATCTAACAGAACGGTTGTCAATGTGTGCACTCAAATTCCAGAGTTAAACCCGTCTGTGGATTCAGCAGTCTGGAAATACTTTCTGTGGAGAGTCTCAAAACAGGCGTTCTCAGCGCAATCCCGGCTTATGGAAGAAAGGGCGGTAAGCACAGGGAAATATCGTCTTCTAAATCCAAAACGCAGCTATCTAACAGAACGGTTGTCAATGTGTGCACTCAACTTCCAGAGTTAAACCCGTGTGTGGATTCAGCAGTCTGCAAACACTTTCTGGCAGAGTCTCAAAACAGGCGTTTTCATCGAAATACCGGCCTATGGAAGAAAGGGCAGTAAGCACAGGGAAATATCTGCTTCTAAATCCAAAACGCAGCTATCTAACAGAATGGTTGTCAATGTGTCCACTCAACTTCCAGAGATAAATCGGTGTGTGGATACAGCAGACTGCCAACACTTTCTGTGCAGAGTCTCAAAACAGGCGTTTTCAGCCCAATACCGGCCTATGGAAGAAAGGGCAGTAAGCACAGAGGAATATCTGCTTCTAAATCCAAAACGCAGCTATCTAACAGAACGGTTGTCAATGTGTGCACTCAACTTCCAGAGTTAAACCCGTGTGTGGATTCAGCAGTCTGCAAACACTTTCTGTGCAGAGTCTCAAAACAGGCGTTTTCAGCCCAATACCGGCCTATGGAGGAAAGGGTAGTAAGCACAGGGATATTTCTGCTTCTAAATCCAAAGCGCAGCTGTCTAACAGAACGGTTGTCAATGTGTGCACTCAACTTCCCGAGTTAAACCCGTGTGTGGATTCAGCAGTCTGTAAACACTTTCTGTGCAGAGTCTCAAAACAGGCATTTTCATCCCAATACCGGCCTATGGAAGAAAGGGCAGTAAGCACAGGGAAATATCTGCTTCTCAATCCAAAACGCAGCTATCTAACAGAACGGTTGTCAATGTGTGCACTCAACTTCCAGAGTTAAACCCGTGTGTGGATTCAGCAGTCTGCAAACAGTTTCTGTGCAGAGTCTCAAAACAGGCGTTTTCAGCCCAATACCGGTCTAAGGAAGAAAGCGCAGTAAGCACAGGGAAATTTCTGCTTCTAAATCTAAAACGCAGCTATCTAACAGAACGGTTGTCAATGTGTGCACTCAACTTCCAGAGTTAAACCCGTGTGTGGATTCAGCAGTCTGCAAACACTTTCTGTGCAGAGTCCCAAAACAGGCGTTTTCAGCCCAATACCGGCCTAAGGAAGAAAGGGCAGTAAGCACAGGGAAATATCTGCTTCTAAATCCAAAACGCTGCTACCTACCAGAATGGTTGTCAATGTGTGCACTCAACTTCCAGAGTTAAATCGGTGTGTGGATTCAGCAGACTGCAAACGCTTTCTGTGCAGAGTCTGAAAACAGGCGTTTTTAGAAAAATCCCGGCCTATGGAAGAAAGGGCAGTAAGCACAGGGAAATATCTGCTTCTAAATCCAAAACGCAGCTATCTAACAGAAAGGTTGTCAATGTGTGCGCTCAACTTCCAGAGTTAATCCCGTGTGTCTATTCAGCAGTCTGCACACACTTTCTGGCAGAATCTCAAAACAGGCGTTTTCATCGAAATACCGGCCTATGGAAGAAAGGGCAGTAAGCACAGGGAAATATCTGCTTCTAAATCCAAAACGCAGCTATCTAACAGAACGGTTGTCAATGTGTGCACTCAACTTCCAGAGTTAAACCCGTGTGTGGATTCAGCAGTCTGCAAACACTTTCTGTGCAGAGTCTCAAAACAGGCGTTTTCAGCCCAATACCGGCCTATGGAAGAAAGGGCAGTAAGCACAGGGAAATATCTGCTTCTAAATCCAAAACGCAGCTATCTAACAGAACGGTTGTCAATGTGTGCACTAAACTTCCAGAGTTAAACCCGTGTGTGGATTCAGCAGTCTGCAAACACTTTCTGTGCAGGTTCTCAAAACAGGCGTTTTCATCCCAATACGGGCCTATGGAAGAAAGGGCAGTAAGCACAGGGAAATATCTGCTTCTAAATCCAAAACGCTGCTATCTAATAGAACGGTTGTCAATGTGTGCACTCAACTTCCAGAGTTAAACCCGTCTGTGGATTCTGCTGTCTGCAAACACTTTCTGTGCAGAGTCTCAAAAGAGGCATTTTCAGCCCAATAACGGCCTATGGAAGAAAGGGCAGTAAGCACAGAGGAATATCTGCTTCTAAATCCAAAACGCAGCTATCTAACAGAACGGTTGTCAATGTGTGCACTCAACTTCCAGAGTTAAACCCGTGTGTGGATTCAGCAGTCTGCAAACACTTTCTGGGCAGAGTCTCAAAACAGGCGTTTTCAGCCCAATACCGGCCTATGGAAGAAAGGGCGGTAAGCACAGGGAAGTATCTGCTTCTAAATCCAAAACGCAGCTATCTAAAAGAACGGTTGTCAATGTGTGCTCTCAACTTCCAGAGTTAAACCCGTGTGTGGATTCAGCAGTCTGCAAACACTTTTTGTGCAGAGTCTCAAAACAGGCATTTTCAGCCCAATACCGGCCTAAGGAATAAAGGGCAGCAAGCGCAGGGAAATATCTGCTTCTAAATCCAAAACGCAGCTATCTAACAAAACGGTTGTCAATGTGTGCACTCAACTTCCAGAGTTAAACCCGTGTGTGGATTCAGCAGTCTGCAAACACTTTCTGTGCAGAGTCTCAAAACAGGCGTTTTCAGTCCAATGCCGGCCTATGGAAGAAAGGGCAGTAAGCACAGGGAAATATCTGCTTCTAGATCGAAAACGCAGCTATCTAACAGAACGGTTGTCAATGTGTGCACTCAACTTCCAGAGTTAAACCCGTTTGTGGATTCAGCAGTCTGCAAACACTTTCTGTGCAGAGTCTCAAAACAGGCGTTTTCAGCCCAATACCAGCTTTGGAAGAAAGGGCAGTAATCACAGGGAAATATCTGCTTCTAAATCCAAAATGCAGCTATCTAACAGAACGGTTGTCAATGTGTGCACTCAACTTCCAGAGTGAAACCCGTGTGTGGATTCAGCAGTCTGCAAACACTTTCTGTGCAGAGTCTCAAAACAGGCGTTTTCAGCCCAATACCGGCCTATGGAAGAAAGGGCAGTAAGCACAGGGAAATATCTGCTTCTAAATCCAAAACGCAGCTATCTAACAGAACGGTTGTCAACGTGTGCACTCAAATTCCGGAGTTAAACCCGTCTGTGGATTCAGCAGTCTGGAAATACTTTCTGTGGAGAGTCTCAAAACAGGTGTGTTCAGCCCAATCCCGGCTTATGGAAGAAAGCGCAGTAAGCACAGAGAAATATCGGCTTCTAAATCCAAAACGCAGCTATCTAACAGAACGGTTGTCAATTTGTGCACTCAACTTCCAGAGTTAAACCCGTGTGTGGACTCAGCAGTCTGCAAACACTTTCTGTGCAGAGTCTGAAACCAGGCGTTTTCAGTCCAATACCGGCCTATGGAAGAACGGGCAGTAAGCACAGGGAAATATCTGCTTCTAAATCCAAAACGCAGCTATTCAAAAGAACGGTTGTCAATGTATGCACTCAACATCCAAAGTTAAACCCGTGTGTGGATTCAGCAGTCTGCAAACACGTTCTGTACAGAGTCTCAAAACAGGAGTTTTCAGCCCAATATCGGCCTACGGAAGAAAGGGCAGTAAGCACAGGGAAATATCTGCTTCTGAATCCAAAACGCAGCTATCTAACAGAACGGTTGTCAATGTGTGCACTCAACATCCAGAGTTAAACCCCTGTGTGGATTCATCAGTCGGCAAACACTTTCTGTGCAGAGTCTCAAAATAGTCGTTTTCTGCTCAATACTGGCTTATGGAAGAAAGGGCAGTAAGCACAGGGAAATATCTGCTTCTAAATCCAAAACGCAGCTGTCTAACAGAACGGTTGTCAACGTGTACACTCAAATTCCAGAGTTAAACCCGTCTGTGGATTCAGCAGTCTGGAAATACTTTCTGTGGAGAGTCTCAAAACAGGCGTTTTCAGCGCAATCCCGGCTTATGGAAGAAAGGGCGGTAAGCACAGTGAAATATCGTCTTCTAAATCCAAAACGCAGCTATCTAACAGAACGGTTGTCAATGTGTGCACTCAACTTCCAGAGTTAAACCCGTGTGTGGATTCAGCAGTCTGCAAACACTTTCTGGCAGGGTCTCAAAACAGGCGTTTTCATCGAAATACCGGCCTATGGAAGAAAGGGCAGTAAGCACAGGGAAATATCTGCTTCTAAATCCAAAACGCAGCTATCTAACAGAACGGTTGTCAATGTGTCCACACAACTTCCCGAGATAAATCGGTGTGTGGAATCAGCAGACTGCCAACACTTTCTGTGCAGAGTCTCAAAACAGGCGTTTTCAGCCCAATACCGGCCTATGGAAGAAAGGGCAGTAAGCATAGGGAAATATCTGCATCTAAATAGAAAACGCAGCTATCTAACAGAACGGTTGTCAACGTGTGCACTCAACTTCCAGAGTTAAACCCGTGTGTGGATTCAGCAGTCTGCAAACACTTTCTGTGCAGAGTCTCAAAACAGGCGTTTTCAGCCCAATACCGGCCTATGGACGAAAGGGCAGTAAGCACAGGGAAATATCTGCTTCTAAATCCAAAACGCAGCTATCTAACAGAACGGTTGTCAATGTGTGCACTAAACTTCCAGAGTTAAACCTGTGTGTGGATTCAGCAGTCTGCAAACACTTTCTTTGCAGGGTCTCAAAACAGGCGTTTTCAGCCCAATACGGGCCTATGGAAGAAAGGGCAGTAAGCACAGGGAAATATCTGCTTCTAAATCCAAAACGCTGCTACCTAATAGAACGGTTGTCAATGTGTGCACTCAACTTCCAGAGTTAAACCCGTCTGTGGATTCAGCAGTCTGCAAACACTTTCTGTGCAGAGTCTCAAAAGAGGCATTTTCAGCCCAATAACGGCCTATGGAAGAAAGGGCAGTAAGCACAGAGGAATATCTGCTTCTAAATCCAAAACGCAGCTATCTAACAGAACGGTTGTCAATGTGTGCACTCAACTTCCAGAGTTAAACCCGTGTGTGGATTCAGCAGTCTGCAAACACTTTCTGGGCAGAGTCTCAAAACAGGCGATTTCAGCCCAATACCGGCCTATGGAAGAAAGGGCAGTAAGCACAGGGAAGTATCTGCTTCTAAATCCAAAACGCAGCTATCTAACAGAACGGTTGTCAATGTGTGCACTCAACTTCCAGAGTTAAACCCGTGTGTGGATTCAGCAGTCTGCAAACACTTTCTGTGCAGAGTCTCAAAACAGGCGTTTTCAGCCCAATACCGGCCTATGGAAGAAAGGGCAGTAAGCACAGGGAAATATCTGCTTCTAAATCCAAAACGCAGCTATCTAACAGAACGGTTGTCAATGTGGGCACTCAACTTCCAGAGTTAAACCCGTGTGTGGCTTCAGCAGTCTGCAAACACTTTCTGTGCAGAGTCTCAAAACAGGCGTTTTCAGCCCAATGCCGGCCTATGGAAGAAAGGGCAGTAAGCACAGGGAAATATCTGCTTCTAAATCCAAAATGCAGCTATCTAATAGAACGGTTTTCAATGTGTGAACTCAACTTCCAGAGTTAGTCCCGTGTGTGGATTCAGCAGTCTGCAAACACTTTCTGTGCAGAGTCTCATAACAGGCGTTTTCAGCCCAATACCGGCATGTGGAAGAAAGGGCAGTAAGCGCAGGGAAATATCTGCTTCTAAATCCAAAATGCAGCTATCTAACAGAACGTTTGTCAATGTGTGCACTCAACTTCCAGAGTTTAACCCGTGTGTGGATTCAGCAGTCTACAAACACTTTCTGTGCAGAGTCTCAAAACAGGCGTTTTCAGCCAAATACCGGCCTATGGAAGAAAGGGCAGTAAGCACAGGGAAATATCTGCTTCTAAATCGAAAACGTAGCTATCTAACAGAACGGTTGTCAATGTGTGCACTGAACTTCCAGAGTTAAAACCGTGTGTGGATTCAGCAGTCTGCACACACTTTCTGTGCAGAGTCTCAAAACAGGAGTTTTCAGCCCAGTACCGGCCTATGGAAGAAAGGGCAGTAAGCACAGGGAAATTTCTGCTTCTAAATCCAAAACGCAGCTATCTAACAGAACGGTTGTCAATGTGTGCACTCAACTTCCAGAGTGAAACCCGTGTGTGGATTCAGCAGTCTGCAAACACTTTCTGTGCAGAGTCTCAAAACAGGCGTTTTCAGCCCAATACCGGCCTATGGAAGAAAGGGCAGTAAGCACAGGGAAATATCTGCTTCTAAATCCAAAACGCAGCTATCTAACAGAACGGTTGTCAACGTGTACACTCAAATTCCAGAGGTAAACCCGTCTGTGGATTCAGCAGTCTGGAAATACTTTCTGTGGAGAGTCTCAAAACAGGCGTTTTCAGCCCAATCCCGGCTTATGGAAGAAAGGGCGGTAAGCACAGGGAAATATCGTCTTCTAAATCCAAAACGCAGCTATCTAACAGAACGGTTGTCAATGTGTGCACTCAACTTCCAGAGTTAAACCCGTGTGTGGATTCAGCAGTCTGCAAACACTTTCTGGGCAGAGTCTCAAAACAGGCGTTTTCAGCCCAATACCGGCCTATGGAAGAAAGGGCAGTAAGCACAGGGAAGTATCTGCTTCTAAATCCAAAACGCAGCTATCTAACAGAACGGTTGTCAATTTGTGCACTCAACTTCCAGAGTTAAACCCGTGTGTGGACTCAGCAGTCTGCAAACACTTTCTGTGCAGAGTCTGAAAACAGGCGTTTTCAGTCCAATACCGGCCTATGGAAGAACGGGCAGTAAGCACAGGGAAATATCTGCTTCTAAATCCAAAACGCAGCTATTCAACAGAACGGTTGTCAATGTATGCACTCAACATCCAAAGTTAAACCCGTGTGTGGATTCAGCAGTCTGCAAACACGTTCTGTGCAGAGTCTCAAAACAGGAGTTTTCAGCCCAATACCGGCCTACGGAAGAAAGGGCAGTAAGCACAGGGAAATATCTGCTTCTGAATCCAAAACGCAGCTATCTAACAGAACGGTTGTCAATGTGTGCACTCAACATCCAGTGTTAAACCCCTGTGTGGATTCATCAGTCGGCAAACACTTTCTGTGCAGAGTCTCAAAACAGTCGTTTTCTGCTCAATACTGGCTTATGGAAGAAAGGGCAGTAAGCACAGGGAAATATCTGCTTCTAAATCCAAACGCAGCTATCTTACAGAACGGTTGTCAACGTGTACACTCAAATTCCAGAGTTAAACCCGTCTGTGGATTCAGCAGTCTGCAAACACTTTCTGGCAGAGTCTCAAAACAGGCGTTTTCATCGAAATACCGGCCTATGGAAGAAAGGGCAGTAAGCACAGGGAAATATCTGCTTCTAAATCCAAAACGCAGCTATCTAACAGAACGGTTGTCAATGTGTCCACACAACTTCCAGAGATAAATCGGTGTGTGGATTCAGCAGACTGCCAACACTTTCTGTGCAGAGTCTCAAAACAGGCGTTTTCAGCCCAATACCGGCCTATGGAAGAAAGGGCAGTAAGCATAGGGAAATATCTGCATCTAAATAGAAAACGCAGCTATCTAACAGAACGGTTGTCAACGTGTGCACTCAACTTCCAGAGTTAAACCCGTGTGTGGATTCAGCAGTCTGCAAACACTTTCTGTGCAGAGTCTCAAAACAGGCGTTTTCAGCCCAATACCGGCCTATGGACGAAAGGGCAGTAAGCACAGGGAAATATCTGCTTCTAAATCCAAAACGCAGCTATCTAACAGAACGGTTGTCAATGTGTGCACTAAAATTCCAGAGTTAAACCTGTGTGTGGATTCAGCAGTCTGCAAACACTTTCTTTGCAGCGTCTCAAAACAGGCGTTTTCAGCCCAATACGGGCCTATGGAAGAAAGGGCAGTAAGCACAGGGAAATATCTGCTTCTAAATCCAAAACGCTGCTATCTAATAGAACGGTTGTCAATGTGTGCACTCAACTTCCAGAGTTAAACCCGTCTGTGGATTCAGCAGTCTGCAAACACTTTCTGTGCAGAGTCTCAAAAGAGGCATTTTCAGCCCAATAACGGCCTATGGAAGAAAGGGCAGTAAGCACAGAGGAATATCTGCTTCTAAATCCAAAACGCAGCTATCTAACAGAACGGTTGTCAATGTGTGCACTCAACTTCCAGAGTTAAACCCGTGTGTGGATTCAGCAGTCTGCAAACACTTTCTGGGCAGAGTCTCAAAACAGGCGTTTTCAGCCCAATACCGGCCTATGGAAGAAAGGGCAGTAAGCACAGGGAAGTATCTGCTTCTAAATCCAAAACGCAGCTATCTAACAGAACGGTTGTCAATGTGTGCACTCAACTTCCAGAGTTAAACCCGTGTGTGGATTCAGCAGTCTGCAAACACTTTCTGTGCAGAGTCTCAAAACAGGCGTTTTCAGCCCAATACCGGCCTATGGAAGAAAGGGCAGTAAGCACAGGGAAATATCTGCTTCTAAATCCAAAACGCAGCTATCTAACAGAACGGTTGTCAATGTGGGCACTCAACTTCCAGAGTTAAACCCGTGTGTGGCTTCAGCAGTCTGCAAACACTTTCTGTGCAGAGTCTCAAAACAGGCGTTTTCAGCCCAATGCCGGCCTATGGAAGAAAGGGCAGTAAGCACAGGGAAATATCTGCTTCTAAATCCAAAATGCAGCTATCTAATAGAACGGTTTTCAATGTGTGAACTCAACTTCCAGAGTTAGTCCCGTGTGTGGATTCAGCAGTCTGCAAACACTTTCTGTGCAGAGTCTCATAACAGGCGTTTTCAGCCCAATACCGGCATGTGGAAGAAAGGGCAGAAAGCGCAGGGAAATATCTGCTTCTAAATCCAAAATGCAGCTATCTAACAGAACGTTTGTCAATGTGTGCACTCAACTTCCAGAGTTTAACCCGTGTGTGGATTCAGCAGTCTACAAACACTTTCTGTGCAGAGTCTCAAAACAGGCGTTTTCAGCCGAATACCGGCCTATGGAAGAAAGGGCAGTAAGCACAGGGAAATATCTGCTTCTAAATCGAAAACGTAGCTATCTAACAGAACGGTTGTCAATGTGTGCACTGAACTTCCAGAGTTAAAACCGTGTGTGGATTCAGCAGTCTGCACACACTTTCTGTGCAGAGTCTCAAAACAGGAGTTTTCAGCCCAGTACCGGCCTATGGAAGAAAGGGCAGTAAGCACAGGGAAATTTCTGCTTCTAAATCCAAAACGCAGCTATCTAACAGAACGGTTGTCAATGTGTGCACTCAACTTCCAGAGTGAAACCCGTGTGTGGATTCAGCAGTCTGCAAACACTTTCTGTGCAGAGTCTCAAAACAGGCGTTTTCAGCCCAATACCGGCCTATGGAAGAAAGGGCAGTAAGCACAGGGAAATATCTGCTTCTAAATCCAAAACGCAGCTATCTAACAGAACGGTTGTCAACGTGTACACTCAAATTCCAGAGTTAAACCCGTCTGTGGATTCAGCAGTCTGGAAATACTTTCTGTGGAGAGTCTCAAAACAGGCGTTTTCAGCCCAATCCCGGCTTATGGAAGAAAGGGCGGTAAGCACAGGGAAATATCGTCTTCTAAATCCAAAACGCAGATATCTAACAGAACGGTTGTCAATGTGTGCACTCAACTTCCAGAGCTAAACCCGTGTGTGGATTCAGCAGTCTGCAAACACTTTCTGGCAGAGTCTCAAAACAGGCGTTTTCATCGAAATACCGGCCTATGGAAGAAAGGGCAGTAAGCACAGGGAAATATCTGCTTCTAAATCCAAAACGCAGCTATCTAACAGAATGGTTGTCAATGTGTCCACTCAACTTCCAGAGATAAATCGGTGTGTGGATTCAGCAGACTGCCAACACTTTCTGTGCAGAGTCTCAAAACAGGCGTTTTCAGCCCAATACCGGCCTATGGAAGAAAGGGCAGTAAGCATAGGGAAATATCTGCATCTAAATAGAAAACGCAGCTATCTAACAGAACGGTTGTGAACGTGTGCACTCAACTTCCAGAGTTAAACCCGTGTGTGGATTCAGCAGTCTGCAAACACTTTCTGTGCAGAGTCTCAAAACAGGCGTTTTCAGCCCAATACCGGCCTATGGAAGAAAGGGCAGTAAGCACAGGGAAATATCTGCTTCTAAATCCAAAACGCAGCTATCTAACAGAACGGTTGTCAATGTGTGCACTAAACTTCCAGAGTTAAACCTGTGTGTGGATTCAGCAGTCTGCAAACACTTTCTTTGCAGGGTCTCAAAACAGGCGTTTTCAGCCCAATACGGGCCTATGGAAGAAAGGGCAGTAAGCACAGGGAAATATCTGCTTCTAAATCCAAAACGCTGCTATCTAATAGAACGGTTGTCAATGTGTGCACTCAACTTCCAGAGTTAAACCCGTCTGTGGATTCAGCAGTCTGCAAACACTTTCTGTGCAGAGTCTCAAAAGAGGCATTTTCAGCCCAATAACGGCCTAAGGAAGAAAGGGCAGTAAGCACAGAGGAATATCTGCTTCTAAATCCAAAACGCAGCTATCTAACAGAACGGTTGTCAATGTGTGCACTCAACTTCCAGAGTTAAACCCATGTGTGGATTCAGCAGTCTGCAAACACTTTCTGGGCAGAGTCTCAAAACAGGCGTTTTCAGCCCAATACCGGCCTATGGAAGAAAGGGCAGTAAGCACAGGGAAGTATCTGCTTCTAAATCCAAAACGCAGCTATCTAACAGAACGGTTGTCAATGTGTGCACTCAACTTCCAGAGTTAAACCCGTGTGTGGATTCAGCAGTCTGCAAACACTTTCTGTGCAGAGTCTCAAAACAGGCGTTGTCAGCCCAATACCGGCCTATGGAAGAAAGGGCAGTAAGCACAGGGAAATATCTGCTTCTAAATCCAAAACGCAGCTATCTAACAGAACGGTTGTCAATGTGGGCACTCAACTTCCAGAGTTAAACCCGTGTGTGGCTTCAGCAGTCTGCAAACACTTTCTGTGCATTGTCTCAAAACAGGCGTTTTCAGCCCAATGCCGGCCTATGGAAGAAAGGGCAGTAAGCACAGGGAAATATCTGCTTCTAAATCCAAAATGCAGCTATCTAATAGAACGGTTGTCAATGTGTGAACTCAACTTCCAGAGTTAGTCCCGTGTGTGGATTCAGCAGTCTGCAAACACTTTCTGTGCAGAGTCTCATAACAGGCGTTTTCAGCCCAATACCGTCATGCGGAAGAAAGGGCAGTAAGCGCAGGGAAATATCTGCTTCTAAATCCAAAATGCAGCTATCTAACAGAACGTTTGTCAATGTGTGCACTCAACTTCCAGAGTTTAACCCGTGTGTGGATTCAGCAGTCTACAAACACTTTCTGTGCAGAGTCTCAAAACAGGCGTTTTCAGCCGAATACCGGCCTATGGAAGAAAGGGCAGTAAGCACAGGGAAATATCTGCTTCTAAATCGAAAACGTAGCTATCTAACAGAACGGTTGTCAATGTGTGCACTGAACTTCCAGAGTTAAAACCGTGTGTGGATTCAGCAGTCTGCACACACTTTCTGTGCAGAGTCTCAAAACAGGAGTTTTCAGCCCAGTACCGGCCTATGGAAGAAAGGGCAGTAAGCACAGGGAAATTTCTGCTTCTAAATCCAAAACGCAGCTATCTAACAGAACGGTTGTCAATGTGTGCACTCAACTTCCAGAGTGAAACCCGTGTGTGGATTCAGCAGTCTGCAAACACTTTCTGTGCAGAGTCTCAAAACAGGCGTTTTCAGCCCAATACCGGCCTATGGAAGAAAGGGCAGTAAGCACAGGGAAATATCTGCTTCTAAATCCAAAACGCAGCTATCTAACAGAACGGTTGTCAACGTGTACACTCAAATTCCAGAGTTAAACCCGTCTGTGGATTCAGCAGTCTGGAAATACTTTCTGTGGAGAGTCTCAAAACAGGCGTTTTCAGCCCAATCCCGGCTTATGGAAGAAAGGGCGGTAAGCACAGGGAAATATCGTCTTCTAAATCCAAAACGCAGCTATCTAACAGAACGGTTGTCAATGTGTGCACTCAACTTCCAGAGCTAAACCCGTGTGTGGATTCAGCAGTCTGCAAACACTTTCTGGCAGAGTCTCAAAACAGGCGTTTTCATCGAAATACCGGCCTATGGAAGAAAGGGCAGTAAGCACAGGGAAATATCTGCTTCTAAATCCAAAACGCAGCTATCTAACAGAATGGTTGTCAATGTGTCCACTCAACTTCCAGAGATAAATCGGTGTGTGGATTCAGCAGACTGCCAACACTTTCTGTGCAGAGTCTCAAAACAGGCGTTTTCAGCCCAATACCGGCCTATGGAAGAAAGGGCAGTAAGCATAGGGAAATATCTGCATCTAAATAGAAAACGCAGCTATCTAACAGAACGGTTGTGAACGTGTGCACTCAACTTCCAGAGTTAAACCCGTGTGTGGATTCAGCAGTCTGCAAACACTTTCTGTGCAGAGTCTCAAAACAGGCGTTTTCAGCCCAATACCGGCCTATGGAAGAAAGGGCAGTAAGCACAGGGAAATATCTGCTTCTAAATCCAAAACGCAGCTATCTAACAGAACGGTTGTCAATGTGTGCACTAAACTTCCAGAGTTAAACCTGTGTGTGGATTCAGCAGTCTTCAAACACTTTCTTTGCAGGGTCTCAAAACAGGCGTTTTCAGCCCAATACGGGCCTATGGAAGAAAGGGCAGTAAGCACAGGGAAATATTTGCTTCTAAATCCAAAACGCTGCTATCTAATAGAACGGTTGTCAATGTGTGCACTCAACTTCCAGAGTTAAACCCGTCTGTGGATTCAGCAGTCTGCAAACACTTTCTGTGCAGAGTCTCAAAAGAGGCATTTTCAGCCCAATAACGGCCTAAGGAAGAAAGGGCAGTAAGCACAGAGGAATATCTGCTTCTAAATCCAAAACGCAGCTATCTAACAGAACGGTTGTCAATGTGTGCACTCAACTTCCAGAGTTAAACCCATGTGTGGATTCAGCAGTCTGCAAACACTTTCTGGGCAGAGTCTCAAAACAGGCGTTTTCAGCCCAATACCGGCCTATGGAAGAAAGGGCAGTAAGCACAGGGAAGTATCTGCTTCTAAATCCAAAACGCAGCTATCTAACAGAACGGTTGTCAATGTGTGCACTCAACTTCCAGAGTTAAACCCGTGTGTGGATTCAGCAGTCTGCAAACACTTTCTGTGCAGAGTCTCAAAACAGGCGTTGTCAGCCCAATACCGGCCTATGGAAGAAAGGGCAGTAAGCACAGGGAAATATCTGCTTCTAAATCCAAAACGCAGCTATCTAACAGAACGGTTGTCAATGTGGGCACTCAACTTCCAGAGTTAAACCCGTGTGTGGCTTCAGCAGTCTGCAAACACTTTCTGTGCATTGTCTCAAAACAGGCGTTTTCAGCCCAATGCCGGCCTATGGAAGAAAGGGCAGTAAGCACAGGGAAGTATCTGCTTCTAAATCCAAAATGCAGCTATCTAATAGAACGGTTGTCAATGTGTGAACTCAACTTCCAGAGTTAGTCCCGTGTGTGGATTCAGCAGTCTGCAAACACTTTCTGTGCAGAGTCTCATAACAGGCGTTTTCAGCCCAATACCGGCATGCGGAAGAAAGGGCAGTAAGCGCAGGGAAATATCTGCTTCTAAATCCAAAATGCAGCTATCTAACAGAACGTTTGTCAATGTGTGCACTCAACTTCCAGAATTTAACCCGTGTGTGGATTCAGCAGTCTACAAACACTTTCTGTGCAGAGTCTCAAAACAGGCGTTTTCAGCCGAATACCGGCCTATGGAAGAAAGGGCAGTAAGCACAGGGAAATATCTGCTTCTAAATCGAAAACGTAGCTATCTAACAGAACGGTTGTCAATGTGTGCACTGAACTTCCAGAGTTAAAACCGTGTGTGGATTCAGCAGTCTGCACACACTTTCTGTGCAGAGTCTCAAAACAGGAGTTTTCAGCCCAGTACCGGCCTATGGAAGAAAGGGCAGTAAGCACAGGGAAATTTCTGCTTCTAAATCCAAATCGCAGCTCTCTAACAGAACGGTTGTCAATGTGTGCACTCAACTTCCAGAGTTAAACCCGTGTGTGGATTCAGCAGTCTGCAAACACTTTCTGGGCAGAGTCTCAAAACAGGCGTTTTCAGCCCAATACCGGCCTATGGAAGAAAGGGCAGTAAGCACAGGGAAGTATCTGCTTCTAAATCCAAAACGCAGCTATCTAACAGAACGGTTGTCAATGTGTGCACTCAACTTCCAGAGTTAAACCCGTGTGTGGATTCAGCAGTCTGCAAACACTTTCTGTGCAGAGTCTCAAAACAGGCGTTTTCAGCCCAATACCGGCCTATGGAAGAAAGGGCAGTAAGCACAGGGAAATATCTGCTTCTAAATCCAAAACGCAGCTATCTAACAGAACGGTTGTCAATGTGGGCACTCAACTTCCAGAGTTAAACCCGTGTGTGGCTTCAGCAGTCTGCAAACACTTTCTGTGCAGAGTCTCAAAACAGGCGTTTTCAGCCCAATGCCGGCCTATGGAAGAAAGGGCAGTAAGCACAGGGAAATATCTGCTTCTAAATCCAAAATGCAGCTATCTAATAGAACGGTTGTCAATGTGTGAACTCAACTTCCAGAGTTAGTCCCGTGTGTGGATTCAGCAGTCTGCAAACACTTTCTGTGCAGAGTCTCATAACAGGCGTTTTCAGCCCAATACCGGCATGTGGAAGAAAGGGCAGTAAGCGCAGGGAAATATCTGCTTCTAAATCCAAAATGCAGCTATCTAACAGAACGTTTGTCAATGTGTGCACTCAACTTCCAGAGTTTAACCCGTGTGTGGATTCAGCAGTCTACAAACACTTTCTGTGCAGAGTCTCAAAACAGGCGTTTTCAGCCGAATACCGGCCTATGGAAGAAAGGGCAGTAAGCACAGGGAAATATCTGCTTCTAAATCGAAAACGTAGCTATCTAACAGAACGGTTGTCAATGTGTGCACTGAACTTCCAGAGTTAAAACCGTGTGTGGATTCAGCAGTCTGCACACACTTTCTGTGCAGAGTCTCAAAACAGGAGTTTTCAGCCCAGTACCGGCCTATGGAAGAAAGGGCAGTAAGCACAGGGAAATTTCTGCTTCTAAATCCAAAACGCAGCTATCTAACAGAACGGTTGTCAATGTGTGCACTCAACTTCCAGAGTGAAACCCGTGTGTGGATTCAGCAGTCTGCAAACACTTTCTGTGCAGAGTCTCAAAAGAGGCATTTTCAGCCCAATACCGGCCTATGGAAGAAAGGGCAGTAAGCACAGGGAAATATCTGCTTCTAAATTCAAAACGCAGCTATCTAACAGAACGGTTGTCAATGTGTACACTCAAATTCCAGAGTTAAACCCGTCTGTGGATTCAGCAGTCTGGAAATACTTTCTGTGGAGAGTCTCAAAACAGGCGTTTTCAGCCCAATCCCGGCTTATGGAAGAAAGGGCGGTAAGCACAGGGAAATATCGTCTTCTAAATCCAAAACGCAGCTATCTAACAGAACGGTTGTCAATGTGTGCACTCAACTTCCAGAGCTAAACCCGTGTGTGGATTCAGCAGTCTGCAAACACTTTCTGGCAGAGTCTCAAAACAGGCGTTTTCATCGAAATACCGGCCTATGGAAGAAAGGGCAGTAAGCAGAGGGAAATATCTGCTTCTAAATCCAAAACGCAGCTATCTAACAGAATGGTTGTCAATGTGTCCACTCAACTTCCAGAGATAAATCGGTGTGTGGATTCAGCAGACTGCCAACACTTTCTGTGCAGAGTCTCAAAACAGGCGTTTTCAGCCCAATACCGGCCTATGGAAGAAAGGGCAGTAAGCATAGGGAAATATCTGCATCTAAATAGAAAACGCAGCTATCTAACAGAACGGTTGTGAACGTGTGCACTCAACTTCCAGAGTTAAACCCGTGTGTGGATTCAGCAGTCTGCAAACACTTTCTGTGCAGAGTCTCAAAACAGGCGTTTTCAGCCCAATACCGGCCTATGGAAGAAAGGGCAGTAAGCACAGGGAAATATCTGCTTCTAAATCCAAAACGCAGCTATCTAACAGAACGGTTGTCAATGTGTGCACTCAACTTCCAGAGTTAAACCCGTGTGTGGATTCAGCAGTCTGCAAACACTTTCTGGGCAGAGTCTCAAAACAGGCGTTTTCAGCCCAATACCGGCCTATGGAAGAAAGGGCAGTAAGCACAGGGAAGTATCTGCTTCTAAATCCAAAACGCAGCTATCTAACAGAACGGTTGTCAATGTGTGCACTCAACTTCCAGAGTTAAACCCGTGTGTGGATTCAGCAGTCTGCAAACACTTTCTGTGCAGAGTCTCAAAACAGGCGTTTTCAGCCCAATACCGGCCTATGGAAGAAAGGGCAGTAAGCACAGGGAAATATCTGCTTCTAAATCCAAAACGCAGCTATCTAACAGAACGGTTGTCAATGTGGGCACTCAACTTCCAGAGTTAAACCCGTGTGTGGCTTCAGCAGTCTGCAAACACTTTCTGTGCAGAGTCTCAAAACAGGCGTTTTCAGCCCAATGCCGGCCTATGGAAGAAAGGGCAGTAAGCACAGGGAAATATCTGCTTCTAAATCCAAAATGCAGCTATCTAATAGAACGGTTGTCAATGTGTGAACTCAACTTCCAGAGTTAGTCCCGTGTGTGGATTCAGCAGTCTGCAAACACTTTCTGTGCAGAGTCTCATAACAGGCGTTTTCAGCCCAATACCGGCATGTGGAAGAAAGGGCAGTAAGTGCAGGGAAATATCTGCTTCTAAATCCAAAATGCAGCTATCTAACAGAACGTTTGTCAATGTGTGCACTCAACTTCCAGAATTTAACCCGTGTGTGGATTCAGCAGTCTACAAACACTTTCTGTGCAGAGTCTCAAAACAGGCGTTTTCAGCCGAATACCGGCCTATGGAAGAAAGGGCAGTAAGCACAGGGAAATATCTGCTTCTAAATCGAAAACGTAGCTATCTAACAGAACGGTTGTCAATGTGTGCACTGAACTTCCAGAGTTAAAACCGTGTGTGGATTCAGCAGTCTGCACACACTTTCTGTGCAGAGTCTCAAAACAGGCGTTTTCAGCCCAATACCGGCCTATGGAAGAAAGGGCAGTAAGCACAGGGAAATATCTGCTTCTAAATCCAAAACGCAGCTATCTAACAGAACGGTTGTCAATGTGGGCGCTCAACTTCCAGAGTTAAACCCGTGTGTGGCTTCAGCAGTCTGCAAACACTTTCTCTGCAGAGTCTCAAAACAGGCGTTTTCAGCCCAATGCCGGCCTATGGAAGAAAGGGCAGTAAGCACAGGGAAATATCTGCTTCTAAATCCAAAATGCAGCTATCTAATAGAACGGTTGTCAATGTGTGAACTCAACTTCCAGAGTTAATCCCGTGTGTGGATTCAGCAGTCTGCAAACACTTTCTGTGCAGAGTCTCATAACAGGCGTTTTCAGCCCAATACCGGCATGTGGAAGAAAGGGCAGTAAGCGCAGGGAAATATCTGCTTCTAAATCCAAAATGCAGCTATCTAACAGAACGTTTGTCAATGTGTGCACTCAACTTCCAGAGTTTAACCCGTGTGTGGATTTAGCAGTCTACAAACACTTTCTGTTCAGAGTCTCAAAACAGGCGTTTTCAGCCGAATACCGGCCTATGGAAGAAAGGGCAGTAAGCACAGGGAAATATCTGCTTCTAAATCGAAAACGTAGCTATCTAACAGAACGGTTGTCAATGTGTGCACTGAACTTCCAGAGTTAAAACTGTGTGTGGATTCAGCAGTCTGCACACACTTTCTGTGCAGAGTCTCAAAACAGGCGTTTTCAGCCCAGTACCGGCCTATGGAAGAAAGGGCAGTAAGCACAGGGAAATTTCTGCTTCTAAATCCAAAACGCAGCTATCTAACAGAACGGTTGTCAATGTGTGCACTCAACTTCCAGAGTGAAACCCGTGTGTGGATTCAGCAGTCTGCAAACACTTTCTGTGCAGAGTCTCAAAACAGGCGTTTTCAGCCCAATACCGGCCTATGGAAGAAAGGGCAGTAAGCACAGGGAAATATCTGCTTCTAAATCCAAAACGCAGCTATCTAACAGAACGGTTGTCAACGTGTGCACTCAAATTCCGGAGTTAAACCCGTCTGTGGATTCAGCAGTCTGGAAATACATTCTGTGGAGAGTCTCAAAAGAGGCGTGTTCAGCCCAATCCCGGCTTATGGAAGAAAGGGCAGTAAGCACAGAGAAATATCGGCTTCTAAATCCAAAACGCAGCTATCTAACAGAACGGTTGTCAATTTGTGCACTCAACGTGCAGAGTTAAACCCGTGTGTGGATTCAGCATTCTGCAGACAGTTTCTCTGCAGAGTCTCAAAACAGGTGTTTTCAACCCAATACCGGTCTATGGAAGAAAGGGCAGTAAGCACAGGGAAATATCTGCTTCTCAATCCAAAACGCTGCTATCTAACAGAACGGTTGTCAATGTGTGCACTCAGCTTCCAGAGTTAAACCCGTGTGTGGATTCAGCAGTCTGCAAACACTTTCTGTGCAGAGTCTCAAAACAGGCGTTTTCATCGAAATACCGGCCTATGGAAGAAAGGGCAGTAAGCACAGGGAAATAATTGCTTCTAAATCCAAAACGCAGCTATCTAACAGAATGGTTGTCAATGTGTGCACTCAACTTCCAGAGATAAATCGGTGTGTGGATTCAGCAGACTGCAAACACTTTCTGTGCAGAGTCTCAAAACTGGCGTTTTCAGCCCAATACCGGCCTATGGAATAAAGGGCAGTAAGCGCAGGGAAATATCTACTTCTAAATCCAAAACGCAGCTATGTAACAGAACGGTTGTCAACGTGTGCACTCAACTTCCAGAGTTAAACCCGTGTGTGGATTCAGCAGTCTGCAAACACTTTCTGTGCAGAGTCTCAAAACAGGCGTTTTCAGCCCAATACCGGCCTATGGAAGAAAGGGCAGAAAGCACAGGGAAATATCTGCTTCTAAATCCAAAACGCAGCTATCTAACAGAACGGTTGTCAATGTGTGCACTAAACTTCCAGAGATAAACCCGTGTGTGGATTCAGCAGTCTGCAAACAGTTTCTGTGCAGGTTCTCAAAACAGGTGTTTTCAGCCCAATACCGGCCTATGGAAGAAAGGGCAGTAAGCACAGGGAAATATCTGCTTCTAAATCCAAAACGCTGCTATCTAACAGAACGGTTGTCAATGTGTGCACTCAACTTCCAGAGTTAAACCCGTGTGTGGATTCAGCAGTCTGCAAACACTTTCTGTGCAGAGTCTCAAAACAGGCTTTTTCAGCCCAATACCGGCCTAAGGAAGAAAGGGCAGTAAGCACAGAGGAATATCTGCTTCTAAATCCAAAACGCAGCTATCTAACAGAACGGTTGTCAATGTGAGCACTCAACTTCCAGAGTTAAACCTGTGTGTGGATTCAGCAGTCTGCAAACACTTTCTGTGCAGAGTCTCAAAACAGGCGTTTTCAGCCCAATACCAGCCTATGGAAGAAAGGGCAGTAAGCACAGGGAAATATCTGCTTCTAAATCCAAAACGCAGGTATCTAAAAGAACGGTTGTCAATGTGTGCACTCAACTTCCAGAGTTAAACACGTGTGTGGATTCAGCAGTCTGCAAACACTTTCTGTGCAGAGTCTCAAAACAGGTGTTTTCAGCCCAATACCGGTCTATGGAAGAAAGGGCAGTAAGCACAGGGAAATATCTGCTTCTAAATCGAAAACGCAGCTATCTTACAGAACGGTTGTCAATGTGTGCACTCAACTTCCAGAGTTAAACCCATGTGTGGATTCAGCAGTCTGCAAACACTTTCTGTTCAGAGTCTCAAAACAGTCGTTTACAGCCCAATACCGGCCTAAGGAAGAAAAGGCAGTAAGCACAGGGAAATATCTGCTTCTAAATCCAAAACGCAGCTATCTAACAGAACGGTTGTCAATGTGTGCACTCAACTTCCAGAGCTAAACCCGTGTGTGGGTTCAGCAGTCTGCAAACACTTTCTGTGCAGAGTCTCAAAACAGGCGTTTTCAGCCCATTACCGGCCTATGGAAGAAAGGGCAGTAAGCACAGGGAAATATCGGCTTCTAAATCCAAAACGCAGCTATCTAACAGAACGGTTGTCAATTTCTGCACTCAACGTGCAGAGTTATACCCGTGTGTGGATTCAGCAGTCTGCACACAGTTTCTGTGCAGAGTCTCAAAACAGGTGTTTTCAACCCAATAGCGGCCTATGGAAGAAAGGGCAGTAAGCACAGGGAAATATCTGCTTGTAAATCCAAAACGCAGCTATGTAACAGAACGGTTGTCATTGTGTGCACTTAACTTCCAGAGTTAAACCCGTGTGTGGATTCAGCAGTCTGCAAACACTTTCTGTGCAGAGTCTCAAAACAGGCGTTTTCAGCCGAATACCGGCCTATGGAAGAAAGGGCAGTAAGCACAGGGAAATTTCTGCTTCTAAATCCAAAGCGCAGCTGTCTAACAGAACGGTTGTCAAAGTGTGCACTCAACTTCCAGAGTTAAACCCGTGTGTGGATTCAGCAGTCTGCAAACACTTTCTGTGCAGAGTCTCAAAACAGGCGTTTTCAGCCCAATTCCGGCCTGTGGAAGAAAGGGCAGTAAGCACAGGGAAATATCTGCTTCTCAATCCAAAACGCAGCTATCTAACAGAACGGTTGTCAATGTGTGCACTCAACTTCCAGAGTTAATCCCGTGTGTGGATTCAGCAGTCTGCAAACACATTCTGTGCAGAGTCTCAAAACAGGCGTTTTCAGAAAAATCCCGGCCTATGGAAGAAAGGGCAGTAAGCACAGGGAAATATCTGCTTCTAAATACAAAACGCAGGTATCTAACAGAAAGGCTGTCAATGTGTGCACTCAACTTCCAGAGTTAAACCCGTGTGTGGATTCAGCAGTCTGCAAACACTTTCTGTGCAGAGTCTCAAAACAGGCGTTTTCAGCCCAATACCGGCCTATGGAAGAAAGGGCAGTAAGCACAGGGAAATATCTGCTTCTAAATCCAAAACGCAGCTATCTAACAGAACGGTTGTCAACAGGTGCACTCAAATTCCGGAGTTAAACCCGTCTGTGGATTCAGCAGTCTGGAAATACTTTCTGTGGAGAGTCTCAAAACAGGCGTTTTCAGCCCAATCCCGGCTTATGGAAGAAAGGGCGGTAAGCACAGGGAAATATCGTCTTCTAAATCCAAAACGCAGCTATCTAACAGAACGGTTGTCAATGTGTGCACTCAACTTCCAGAGTTAAACCCCTGTGTGGATTCAGCAGTCTGCAAACACTTTCTGGCAGAGTCTCAAAACAGGCGTTTTCATCGAAATACCGGCCTATGGAAGAAAGGGCAGTAAGCACAGGGAAATATCTGCTTCTAAATCCAAAACGCAGCTATCTAACAGAATGGTTGTCAATGTGTCCACTCAACTTCCAGAGATAAATCGGTGTGTGGATTCAGCAGACTGCCAACACTTTCTGTGCAGAGTCTCAAAACAGGCGTTTTCAGCCCAATACCGGCCTATGGAAGAAAGGGCAGTAAGCATAGGGAAATATCTGCATCTAAATAGAAAACGCAGCTATCTAACAGAACGGTTGTCAACGTGTGCACTCAACTTCCAGAGTTAAACCCGTGTGTGGATTCAGCAGTCTGCAAACACTTTCTGTGCAGAGTCTCAAAACAGGCGTTTTCAGCCCAATACCGGCCTATGGAAGAAAGGGCAGTAAGCACAGGGAAATATCTGCTTCTAAATCCAAAACGCAGCTGTCTAACAGAACGGTTGTCAATGTGTGCACTAAACTTCCAGAGTTAAACCTGTGTGTGGATTCAGCAGTCTGCAAACACTTTCTGTGCAGGGTCTCAAAACAGGCGTTTTCAGCCCAATACGGGCCTATGGAAGAAAGGGCAGTAAACACAGGGAAATATCTGCTTCTAAATCCAAAACGCTGCTATCTAACAGAACGGTTGTCAATGTGTGCACTCAACTTCCAGAGTTAAACCCGTGTGTGGATTCAGCAGTCTGCAAACACTTTCTGGGCAGAGTCTCAAAACAGGCGTTTTCAGCCCAATACCGGCCTATGGAAGAAAGGGCAGTAAGCACAGGGAAGTATCTGCTTCTAAATCCAAAACGCAGCTATCTAACAGAACGGTTGTCAATGTGTGCACTCAACTTCCAGAGTTAAACCCGTGTGTGGATTCAGCAGTCTGCAAACACTTTCTGTGCAGAGTCTCAAAACAGGCGTTTTCAGCCCAATACCGGCCTATGGAAGAAAGGGCAGTAAGCACAGGGAAATATCTGCTTCTAAATCCAAAACGCAGCTATCTAACAGAACGGTTGTCAATGTGGGCACTCAACTTCCAGAGTTAAACCCGTGTGTGGCTTCAGCAGTCTGCAAACACTTTCTCTGCAGAGTCTCAAAACAGGCGTTTTCAGCCCAATGCCGGCCTATGGAAGAAAGGGCAGTAAGCACAGGGAAATATCTGCTTCTAAATCCAAAATGCAGCTATCTAATAGAACGGTTGTCAATGTGTGAACTCAACTTCCAGAGTTAATCCCGTGTGTGGATTCAGCAGTCTGCAAACACTTTCTGTGCAGAGTCTCATAACAGGCGTTTTCAGCCCAATACCGGCATGTGGAAGAAAGGGCAGTAAGCGCAGGGAAATATCTGCTTCTAAATCCAAAATGCAGCTATCTAACAGAACGTTTGTCATTGTGTGCACTCAACTTCCAGAGTTTAACCCGTGTGTGGATTTAGCAGTCTACAAACACTTTCTGTGCAGAGTCTCAAAACAGGCGTTTTCAGCCGAATACCGGCCTATGGAAGAAAGGGCAGTAAGCACAGGGAAATATCTGCTTCTAAATCGAAAACGTAGCTATCTAACAGAACGGTTGTCAATGTGTGCACTGAACTTCCAGAGTTAAAACTGTGTGTGGATTCAGCAGTCTGCACACACTTTCTGTGCAGAGTCTCAAAACAGGCGTTTTCAGCCCAGTACCGGCCTATGGAAGAAAGGGCAGTAAGCACAGGGAAATTTCTGCTTCTAAATCCAAAACGCAGCTATCTAACAGAACGGTTGTCAATGTGTGCACTCAACTTCCAGAGTGAAACCCATGTGTGGATTCTGCAGTCTGCAAACACTTTCTGTGCAGAGTCTCAAAACAGGCGTTTTCAGCCCAATACCGGCCTATGGAAGAAAGGGCAGTAAGCACAGGGAAATATCTGCTTCTAAATCCAAAACGCAGCTATCTAACAGAACGGTTGTCAACGTGTGCACTCAAATTCCGGAGTTAAACCCGACTGTGGATTCAGCAGTCTGGAAATACTTTCTGTGGAGAGTCTCAAAACAGGCGTGTTCAGCCCAATCCCGGCTTATGGAAGAAAGGGCAGTAAGCACAGAGAAATATCGGCTTGTAAATCCAAAACGCAGCTATCTAACAGAACGGTTGTCAATTTGTGCACTCAACGTGCAGAGTTAAACCCGTGTGTGGATTCAGCATTCTGCAGACAGTTTCTCTGCAGAGTCTCAAAACAGGTGTTTTCAACCCAATACCGGTCTATGGAAGAAAGGGCAGTAAGCACAGGGAAATATCTGCTTCTCAATCCAAAACGCTGCTATCTAACAGAACGGCTGTCAATGTGTGCACTCAGCTTCCAGAGTTAAACCCGTGTGTGGATTCAGCAGTCTGCAAACACTTTCTGTGCAGAGTCTCAAAACAGGCGTTTTCATCGAAATACCGGCCTATGGAAGAAAGGGCAGTAAGCACAGGGAAATATCTGCTTCTAAATCCAAAACGCAGCTATCTAACAGAATGGTTGTCAATGTGTGCACTCAACTTCCAGAGATAAATCGCTGTGTGGATTCAGCAGACTGCAAACACTTTCTGTGCAGAGTCTCAAAACTGGCGTTTTCAGCCCAATACCGGCCTATGGAATAAAGGGCAGTAAGCGCAGGGAAATATCTACTTCTAAATCCAAAACGCAGCTATGTAACAGAACGGTTGTCAACGTGTGCACTCAACTTCCAGAGTTAAACCCGTGTGTGGATTCAGCAGTCTGCAAACACTTTCTGTGCAGAGTCTCAAAACAGGCGTTTTCAGCCCAATACCGGCCTATGGAAGAAAGGGCAGAAAGCACAGGGAAATATCTGCTTCTAAATCCAAAACGCAGCTATCTAACAGAACGGTTGTCAATGTGTGCACTAAACTTCCAGAGATAAACCCGTGTGTGGATTCAGCAGTCTGCAAACAGTTTCTGTGCAGGTTCTCAAAACAGGTGTTTTCAGCCCAATACCGGCCTATGGAAGAAAGGGCAGTAAGCACAGTTAAATATCTGCTTCTAAATCCAAAACGCTGCTATCTAACAGAACGGTTGTCAATGTGTGCACTCAACTTCCAGAGTTAAACCCGTGTGTGGATTCAGCAGTCTGCAAACACTTTCTGTGCAGAGTCTCAAAACAGGCTTTTTCAGCCCAATACCGGCCTAAGGAAGAAAGGGCAGTAAGCACAGAGGAATATCTGCTTCTAAATCCAAAACGCAGCTATCTAACAGAACGGTTGTCAATGTGAGCACTCAACTTCCAGAGTTAAACCTGTGTGTGGATTCAGCAGTCTGCAAACACTTTCTGTGCAGAGTCTCAAAACAGGCGTTTTCAGCCCAATACCAGCCTGTGGAAGAAAGGGCAGTAAGCACAGGGAAATATCTGCTTCTAAATCCAAAACGCAGGTATCTAAAAGAACGGTTGTCAATGTGTGCACTCAACTTCCAGAGTTAAACACGTGTGTGGATTCAGCAGTCTGCAAACACTTTCTGTGCAGAGTCTCAAAACAGGTGTTTTCAGCCCAATACCGGTCTATGGAAGAAAGGGCAGTAAGCACAGGGAAATATCTGCTTCTAAATCGAAAACGCAGCTATCTTACAGAACGGTTGTCAATGTGTGCACTCAACTTCCAGAGTTAAACCCATGTGTGGATTCAGCAGTCTGCAAACACTTTCTGTTCATAGTCTCAAAACAGTCGTTTACAGCCCAATACCGGCCTATGGAAGAAAAGGCAGTAAGCACAGGGAAATATCTGCTTCTAAATCCAAAACGCAGCTATCTAACAGAACGGTTGTCAATGTGTGCACTCAACTTCCAGAGTTAAACCCGTGTGTGGGTTCAGCAGTCTGCAAACACTTTCTGTGCAGAGTCTCAAAACAGGCGTTTTCAGCCCATTACCGGCCTATGGAAGAAAGGGCAGTAAGCACAGGGAAATATCGGCTTCTAAATCCAAAACGCAGCTATCTAACAGAACGGTTGTCAATTTCTGCACTCAACGTGCAGAGTTATACCCGTGTGTGGATTCAGCAGTCTGCACACAGTTTCTGTGCAGAGTCTCAAAACAGGTGTTTTCAACCCAATACCGGCCTATGGAAGAAAGGGCAGTAAGCACAGGGAAATATCTGCTTGTAAATCCAAAACGCAGCTATGTAACAGAACGGTTGTCATTGTGTGCACTTAACTTCCAGAGTTAAACCCGTGTGTGGATTCAGCAGTCTGCAAACACTTTCTGTGCAGAGTCTCAAAACAGGCGTTTTCAGCCGAATACCGGCCTATGGAAGAAAGGGCAGTAAGCACAGGGAAATTTCTGCTTCTAAATCCAAAGCGCAGCTGTCTAACAGAACGGTTGTCAAAGTGTGCACTCAACTTCCAGAGTTAAACCCCTGTGTGGATTCAGCAGTCTGCAAACACTTTCTGTGCAGAGTCTCAAAACAGGCGTTTTCAGCCCAATTCCGGCCTGTGGAAGAAAGGGCAGTAAGTACAGGGAAATATCTGCTTCTCAATCCAAAACGCAGCTATCTAACAGAACGGTTGTCAATGTGTGCACTCAACTTCCAGAGTTAATCCCGTGTGTGGATTCAGCAGTCTGCAAACACATTCTGTGCAGAGTCTCAAAACAGGCGTTTTCAGCCCAATACCGGCATATGGAAGAAAGGGCAGTAAGCACAGGGAAATATCTGCTTCTAAATCCAAAACGCAGCTATCTAACAGAACGGTTGTCAATGTGTGCACTCAATTTCCAGAGTTTAACCCGTGTGTGGATTCAGCAGTCTACAAACAGTTTCTGTGCAGAGTCTCAAAACAGGCGTTTTCAGACCAATACCGGCCTATGGAAGAAAGGGCAGTAAGCACAGGGAAATATCTGCTTCTAAATCGAAGACGTAGCTATCTAACAGAACGGTTGTCAATGTGTGCACTGAACTTCCAGAGCTAAACCCGTGTGTGGATTCAGCAGTCTGCAAACACATTCTGTGCAGAGTCTCAAAACAGGCGTTTTCAGAAAAATCCCGGCCTATGGAAGAAAGGGCAGTAAGCACAGGGAAATATCTGCTTCTAAATCCAAAACGCAGGTATCTAACAGAAAGGCTGTCAATGTGTGCACTCAACTTCCAGAGTTAAACCCGTGTGTGGATTCAGCAGTCTGCAAACACTTTCTGTGCAGAGTCTCAAAACAGGCGTTTTCAGCCCAATACCGGCCTATGGAAGAAAGGGCAGTAAGCACAGGGAAATATCTGCTTCTAAATCCAAAACGCAGCTATCTAACAGAACGGTTGTCAATGTGTGCACTGAACTTCCAGAGTTAAATCCGTGTGTGGGTTCAGCAGTCTGCAAACACTTTCTGTGCAGAGTCTCAAAACAGGCGTTTTCAGCCCAATGCCGGCCTATGGAAGAAAGGGCAGTAAGCACAGGGAAATATCTGCTTCTAAATCCAAAATGCAGCTATCTAATAGAACGGTTGTCAATGTGTGAATTCAACTTCCAGAGTTAATCCCGTGTGTGGATTCAGCAGTCTGCAAACACATTCTGTGCAGAGTGTCAAAACAGGCGTTTTCAGCCCAATACCGGCATGTGGAAGAAAAGGCAGTAAGCGCAGGGAAATATCTGCTTCTAAATCCAAAATGCAGCTATCTAACAGAACGGTTGTCAATGTGTGCACTCAACTTCCAGAGTTTAACCCGTGTGTGGATTCAGCAGTCTACAAACACTTTCTGTGCAGAGTCTCAAAACAGGCGTTTTCAGCCGAATACCGGCCTATGGAAGAAAGGGCAGTAAGCACAGGGAAATATCTGCTTCTAAATCGAAAACGTAGCTATCTAACAGAACGGTTGTCAATGTGTGCACTGAACTTCCAGAGTTAAAACCGTGTGTGGATTCAGCAGTCTGCAAACACATTCTGTGCAGAGTCTCAAAACAGGCGTTTTCAGAAAAATCCCGGCCTATGGAAGAAAGGGCAGTAAGCACAGGTTAATATCTGCTTCTAAATCCAAAACGCAGCTATCTAACAGAAAGGTTGTCAATGTGTGCACTCAACTTCCAGAGTTAAACCCGTGTGTGGATTCAGCAGTCTGCACACACTTTCTGTGCAGAGTCTCAAAACAGGCGTTTTCAGCCCAATACCGGCCAATGGAAGAAAGGGCAGTAAGCACAGGGAAATTTGTGCTTCTAAATCCAAAACGCAGCTATCTAACAGAACGGATGTCAATGTGAGCACTCAACTTCCAGAGTTAAACCCGTGTGTGGATTCAGCAGTCTGCAAACACTTTCTGTGCAGAGTCTTAAAACAGTCGTTTTCATCGAAATACCGGCCTATGGAAGAAAGGGCAGTAAGCACAGGGAAATATCTGCTTCTAAATCCAAAACGCAGCTATCTACCAGAACGGTTGTCAACGTGTGCAGTCAACTTCCAGAGTTAAACCCGTGTGTGGATTCAGCAGTCTGCAAACACTTTCTGTGCAGGGTCTCAAAACAGGCGTTTTCAGCCCAATACCGGCCTATGGAAGAAAGGGCAGTAAGCACAGGGAAATATCTGTTTCTAAATCCAAAACACAGCTATCTAACAGAACGGTTGTCAATGTGTGCACTCAAATTCCGGAGTTAAACCCGTCTGTGGATTCAGCAGTCTGGAAATACTTTCTGTGGAGAGTCTCAAAACAGGCGTGTTCAGCCCAATCCCGGCTTATGGAAGAAAGGGCAGTAAGCACAGGGAAATATCGGCTTCTAAATCCAAAACGCAGCTATCTAACAGAACGGTTGTCAATTTGTGCACTCAACGTGCAGAGTTATACCCGTGTGTGGATTCAGCAGTCTGCAGACAGTTTCTGTGCAGAGTCTCAAAACAGGTGTTTTCAACCCAATACCGGTCTATGGAAGAAAGGGCAGTAAGCACAGGGAAATATCTGCTTCTAAATCCAAAACGCAGCTATGTAACAGAACGGTTGTCAATGTGTGCACTTAACTTCCAGAGTTAAACCCGTGTGTGGATTCAGCAGTCTGCAAACACTTTCTGTGCAGAGTCTCAAAACAGGCGTTTTCAGCCCAATACCGGCGTATGGAAGAAAGGGTAGTAAGCACAGGGATATTTCTGCTTCTAAATCCAAAGCGCAGCTGTCTAACAGAACGGGTGTCAATGTGTGCACTCAACTTCCAGAGTTAAACCTGTGTGTGGATTCAGCAGTCTGTAAACACTTTCTGTGCAGAGTCTCAAAACAGTCGTTTTCTGCCCAATACCGGCCTATGGAAGAAAGGGCAGTAAGCACAGGTTAATATCTGCTTCTAAATCCAAAACGCAGCTATCTAACAGAAAGGTTGTCAATGTGTGCACTCACCTTCCAGAGTTAAACCCGTGTGTGGATTCAGCAGTCTGCACACACTTTCTGTGCAGAGTCTCAAAACAGGCGTTTTCAGCCCAATACCGGCCTATGGAAGAAAGGGAAGTAAGCACAGGGAAATTTCTGCTTCTAAATCCAAAACGCAGCTATCTAACAGAACGGTTGTCAATGTGTGCACTCAACTTCCAGAGTGAAACCCGTGTGTGGATTCAGCAGTCTGTAAACACTTTCTGTGCAGAGTCTCAAAACAGGCGTTTTCAGCCCAATACCGGCCTATGGAAGAAAGGGCAGTAAGCACAGGGAAATATCTGCTTCCCAATCCAAAACGCAGCTATCTAACAGAACGGTTGTCAATGTGTGCACTCAACTTCCAGAGTTAAACCCGTGTGTGGATTCAGCAGTCTGCAAACACTTTCTGTGCAGAGTCTTAAAACAGGCGTTTTCATCGTAATACCGGCCTATGGAAGAAAGGGCAGTAAGCACAGGGAAATGTCTGCTTCTAAATCCAAAACGCAGCTATCTAACAGAATGGCTGTCAATGTGTGCACGCAACTTCCAGAGATAAATCGGTGTGTGGATTCAGCAGACTGCAAACACTTTCTGTGCAGAGTCTCAAAACAGGCGTTTTCAGCCCAATACCGGCCTATGGAAGAAAGGGCAGTAAGCACAGGGAAATATCTGCTTCTAAATCCAAAACGCAGCTATCTAACAGAACGGTTGTCAACGTGTGCACTCAACTTCCAGAGTTAATCCCGTGTGTGGATTCAGCAGTCTGCAAACACTTTCTGTGCAGAGTCTCAAAACAGGCGTTTTCAACCCAATACCGGCCTATGGAAGAAAGGGCAGTAAGCACAGGGAAATACCTGCTTCTAAATCCAAAACACAGCTATCTAACAGAACGGTTGTCAATGTGTGTACTAAACTTCCAGAGATAAACCCGTGTGTGGATTCAGCAGTCTGCAAACACTTTCTGTGCAGGGTCTCAAAACAGGTGTTTGCAGCCCAATACCGGCCTATGGAAGAAAGGGAAGTAAGCACAGGGAAATTTCTGCTTCTAAATCCAAAACGCAGCTATCTAACAGAACGGTTGTCAATGTGTGCACTCAACTTCCAGAGTGAAACCCGTGTGTGGATTCAGCAGTCTGTAAACACTTTCTGTGCAGAGTCTCAAAACAGGCGTTTTCAGCCCAATACCGGCCTATGGAAGAAAGGGCAGTAAGCACAGGGAAATATCTGCTTCCCAATCCAAAACGCAGCTATCTAACAGAACGGTTGTCATTGTGTGCACTCAACTTCCAGAGTTAAACCCGTGTGTGGATTCAGCAGTCTGCAAACGCTTTCTGTGCAGAGTCTTAAAACAGGCGTTTTCATCGAAATACCGGTCTATGGAAGAAAGGGCAGTAAGCACAGGGAAATGTCTGCTTCTAAATCCAAAACGCAGCTATCTAACAGAATGGTTGTCAATGTGTGCACTCAACTTCCAGAGATAAATCGGTGTGTGGATTCAGCAGACTGCAAACACTTTCTGTGCAGAGTCTCAAAACAGGCGTTTTCAGCGCAATACCGGCCTATGGAAGAAAGGGCAGTAAGCACAGGGAAATATCTGCTTCTAAATCCAAAACGCAGCTATCTAACAGAACGGTTGTCAACGTGTGCACTCAACTTCCAGAGTTAATCCCGTGTGTGGATTCAGCAGTCTGCAAACACTTTCTGTGCAGAGTCTCAAAACAGGCGTTTTCAGCCCAATACCGGCCTATGGAAGAAAGGGCAGTAAGCACAGGGAAATATCTGCTTCTAAATCCAAAACGCAGCTATCTAACAGAACGGTTGTCAATGTGTGCACTAAACTTCCAGAGATAAACCCGTGTGTGGATTCAGCAGTCTGCAAACACTTTATGTGCAGGGTCTCAAAACAGGTGTTTTCAGCCCAATACCGGCCTATGGAAGAAAGGGCAGTAAGCACAGGGAAATATCTGCTTCTAAATCCAAAACGCAGCTATCTAACAGAACGGTTGTCAATGTGTGCACTCAACTTCCAGAGTTAAACCCGTGTGTGGGTTCAGCAGTCTGCAAACACTTTCTGTGCAGAGTCTCAAAACAGGCGTTTTCAGCCCATTACCGGCCTATGGAAGAAAGGGCAGTAAGCACAGGGAAATATCTGCTTCTAAATCCAAAACGCAGCTATCTAACAGAAAGGTTGTCAATGTGTGCACTCAACTTCCAGAGTTTAACCCGTGTGTGGATTCAGCAGTCTGCAAACACTTTCTGTGCAGAGTCTCAAAACAGGCGTTTTCAGCCCAATACCGGCCTATGGAAGAAAGGGCAGTAAGCACAGGGAAATATCTGCTTCTAAATCGAAAACGTAGTTATCTAACAGAACGGTTGTCAATGTGTGCACTGAACTTCCAGAGTTAAAACCGTGTGTGGATTCAGTAGTCTGCAAACACATTCTGTGCAGAGTCTCGAAACAGGCGTTTTCAGAAAAATCCCGGCCTATGGAAGAAAGGGCAGTAAGCACAGGTTAATATCTGCTTCTAAATCCAAAACGCAGCTATCTAACAGAAAGGTTGTCAATGTGTGCACTCAACTTCCAGAGTTAAACCCGTGTGTGGATTCAGCAGTCTGCACACACTTTCTGTGCAGAGTCTCAAAACAGGCGTTTTCAGCCCAATACCGGCCTATGGAAGAAAGGGCAGTAAGCACAGGGAAATTTCTGCTTCTAAATCCAAAACGCAGCTATCTAACAGAACGGTTGTCAATGTGTGCACTCAACTTCCAGAGTGAAACCCGTGTGTGGATTCAGCAGTCTGTAAACACTTTCTGTGCAGAGTCTCAAAACAGGCGTTTTCAGCCCAATACCGGCCTATGGAAGAAAGGGCAGTAAGCAGAGGGAAATATCTGCTTCTCAATCCAAAACGCAGCTATCTAACAGAACGGTTGTCAATGTGTGCACTCAACTTCCAGAGTTAAACCCGTGTGTGGATTCAGCAGTCTGCAAACACTTTCTGTGCAGAGTCTTAAAACAGGCGTTTTCATCGAAATACCGGCCTATGGAAGAAAGGGCAGTAAGCACAGGGAAATATCTGCTTCTAAATCCAAAACGCAGCTATCTAACAGAATGGTTGTCAATGTGTGCACGCAACTTCCAGAGATAAATCGGTGTGTGGATTCAGCAGACTGCAAACACTTTCTGTGCAGAGTCTCAAAACAGGCGTTTTCAGCCCAATACCGGCCTATGGAAGAAAGGGCAGTAAGCACAGGGAAATATCTGCTTCTAAATCCAAAACGCAGCTATCTAACAGAACGGTTGTCAACGTGTGCACTCAACTTCCAGAGTTAAACCCGTGTGTGGATTTAGCAGTCTGCAAACACTTTCTGTGCAGAGTCTCAAAACAGGCGTTTTCAGCCCAATACCGGCCTATGGAAGAAAGGGCAGTAAGCACAGGGAAATATATGCTTCTAAATCCAAAACGCAGCTATCTAACAGAACGGTTGTCAATGTGTGCACTAAACTTCCAGAGATAAACCCGTGTGTGGATTCAGCAGTCTGCAAACACTTTCTGTGCAGGGTCTCAAAACAGGTGTTTTCAGCCCAATACCGGACTATGGAAGAAAGGGCAGTAAGCACAGGGAAATATCTGCTTCTAAGTCCAAAACTCTGCTATTTAACAGAACGGTTGTCAATGTGTGCACTCAACTTCCAGAGTTAAACCCGTGTGTGGATTCAGCAGTCTGCAAACACTTTCTGTGCAGAGTCTCAAACAGGCGTTTTCAGCCCAATACCGGCCTATGGAAGAAAGGGCAGTAAGCACAGAGGAATATCTGCTTCTAAATCCAAAACGCAGCTATCTAACAGAACGGTTGTCAATGTGAGCACTCAACTTCCAGAGTTAAACCCGTGTGTGGATTCAGCAGTCTGCAAACACTTTCTGTGCAGAGTCTCAAAACAGGCGTTTTCAGCCCAATACCGGTCTATGGAAGAAAGGGCAGTAAGCACAGGGAAATATCTGCTTCTAAATCCAAAACGCAGCTATCTAAAAGAACGGCTGTCAATGTGTGCACTCAACTTCCAGAGTTAAACCCGTGTGTGGATTCAGCAGTCTGCAAACACTTTCTGTGCAGAGTCTCAAAACAGGCGTTTTCAGCCCAATACCGGTCTATGGAAGAAAGGGCAGTAAGCACAGGGAAATATCTGCTTCTAAATCGAAAACGCAGCTATCTTACAGAACGGTTGTCAATGTGTGCACTCAACTTCCAGAGTTAAACCCATGTGTGGATTCAGCAGTCTGCAAACACTTTCTGTGCAGAGTCTCAAAACAGTCGTTTTCAGCCGAATACCGGCCTATGGAAGAAAGGGCAGTAAGCACAGGGAAATATCTGCTTCTAAATCGAAAACGTAGCTATCTAACAGAACGGTTGTCAATGTGTGCACTGAACTTCCAGAGTTAAAACCGTGTGTGGATTCAGCAGTCTGCAAACACATTCTGTGCAGTCTCAAAACAGGCGTTTTCAGAAAAATCCCGGCCTATGGAAGAAATGGCAGTAAGCACAGGTTAATATCTGCTTCTAAATCCAAAACGCAGCTATCTAACAGAAAGGTTGTCGATGTGTGCACTCAACTTCCAGAGTTAAACCCGTGTGTGGTTCAGCAGTCTGCACACACTTTCTGTGCAGAGTCTCAAAACAGGCGTTTTCAGCCCAATACCGGCCTATGGAAGAAAGTGCAGTAAGCACAGGGAAATTTCTGCTTCTAAATCCAAAACGCAGCTATCTAACAGAACGGTTGTCAATGTGTGCACTCAACTTCCAGAGATAATCCCGTGTGTGGATTCAGCAGTCTGCACCTACTTTCTGTGCAGAGTCTCAAAACAGGCGTTTTCAGCCCAATACCGGCCTATGGAAGAAAGGGCAGTAAGCACAGGGAAATATCTGCTTCTAAATCCAAAACGCAGCTATCTAACAGAACGGTTGTCAACGTGTGCACTCAAATTCCGGAGTTAAACCCGTCTGTGGATTCAGCAGTCTGGAAATACTTTCTGTGGAGAGTCTCAAAACAGGCGTGTTCAGCCCAATCCCGGCTTATGGAAGAAAGGGCAGTAAGCACAGGGAAATATCGGCTTCTAAATCCAAAACGCAGCTATCTAACAGAACGGTTGTCAATTTGTGCACTCAACGTGCAGAGTTATACACGTGTGTGGATTCAGCAGTCTGCAGACAGTTTCTGTGCAGAGTCTCAAAACAGGTGTTTTCAACCCAATACCGGTCTATGGAAGAAAGGGCAGTAAGCACAGGGAAATATCTGCTTCTAAATCCAAAACGCAGCTACGTAACAGAACGGTTGTCAATGTGTGCACTTAACTTCCAGAGTTAAACCCGTGTGTGGATTCAGCAGTCTGCAAACACTTTCTGTGCAGAGTCTCAAAACAGGCGTTTTCAGCCCAATACCGGCGTATGGAAGAAAGGGTAGTAAGCACAGGGATATTTCTGCTTCTAAATCCAAAGCGCAGCTGTCTAACAGAACGGTTGTCAATGTGTGCACTCAACTTCCAGAGTTAAACCCGTGTGTGGATTCAGCAGTCTGTAAACACTTTCTGTGCAGAGTCTCAAAACAGGCGTTTTCTGCCCAATACCGGCCTATGGAAGAAAGGGCAGTAAGCACAGGGAAATATCTGCTTCTCAATCCAAAACGCAGCTATCTAACAGAACGGTTGTCAATGTGTGCACTCAACTTCCAGAGTTAAACCCATCTGTGGATTCAGCAGTCTGCAAACACTTTCTGTGCAGAGTCTTAAAACAGGCGTTTTCATCGAAATACCGGCCTATGGAAGAAAGGGCAGTAAGCACAGGGAAATATCTGCTTCTAAATCCAAAACGCAGCTATCTAACAGAATGGTTGTCAATGTGTGCACTGAACTTCCAGAGATAAATCGGTGTGTGGATTCAGCAGACTGCAAACACTTTCTGTGCAGAGTCTCAAAACAGGCGTTTTCAGCCCAATACCGGCCTATGGAAGAAAGGGCAGTAAGCACAGGGAAATATCTGCTTCTAAATCCAAAACGCAGCTATCTAACAGAACGGTTGTCAACGTGTGCACTCAACTTCCAGAGTTAAACCCGTGTGTGGATTCAGCAGTCTGCAAACACTTTCTGGGCAGAGTCTCAAAACAGGCGTTTTCAGCCCAATACCGGCCTATGGAAGAAAGGGCAGTAAGCACAGGGAAATATCTGCTTCTAAATCCAAAACGCTGCTATCTAACAGACCCGTTGTCAATGTGTGCACTCAACTTCCAGAGTTAAACCCGTCTGTGGATTCAGCAGACTGCAAACACTTTCTGTGCAGAGTCTCAAAAAAGGCATTTTCAGCCCAATAACGGCCTATGGAAGAAAGGGCAGTAAGCACAGAGGAATATCTGCTTCTAAATCCAAAACGTAGCTATCTAACAGAACGGTTGTCAATGTGTGCACTCAACTTCCAGAGTTAAACCCGTGTGTGGATTCAGCAGTCTGCAAACACTTTCTGTGCAGAGTCTCAAAACAGGCGTTTTCAGCCCAATACCGGCCTATGGAAGAAAGGGCAGTAAGCACAGGGAAGTATCTGCTTCTAAATCCAAAACGCAGCTATCTAACAGAACGGTTGTCAATGTGTGCACTCAACTTCCAGAGTTAAACCCGTGTGTGGATTCAGCAGTCTGCAAACACTTTCTGTGCAGAGTCTCAAAACAGGCGTTTTCAGCCCAATACCGGCCTATGGAAGAAAGGGCAGTAAGCACAGGGAAATATCTGCTTCTAAATCCAAAACGCAGCTATCTAACAGAACGGTTGTCAATGTGGGCACTCAACTTCCAGAGTTAAACCCGTGTGAGGCTTCAGCAGTCTGCAAAGACTTTCTGTGCTGAGTCTCAAAACAGGCGTTTTCAGCCCAATGCCGGCCTATGGAAGAAAGGGCAGTAAGCACAGGGAAATATCTGCTTCTAAATCCAAAATGCAGCTATCTAATAGAACGGTTGTCAATGTGTGAACTCAACTTCCAGAGTTAATCCCGTGTGTGGATTCAGCAGTCTGCAAACACATTCTGTGCAGAGTGTCAAAACAGGCGTTTTCAGTCCAATACCGGCATGTGGAAGAAAGGGCAGTAAGCGCAGGGAAATATCTGCTTCTAAATCCTAAATGAAGCTATCTAACGGAACGGTTGTCAATGTGTGCACTCAACTTCCAGAGTTTAACCCGTGTGTGGATTCAGCAGTCTACAAACACTTTCTGTGCAGAGTCTCAAAACAGGCGTTTTCAGCCGAATACCGGCCTATGGAAGAAAGGGCAGTAAGCACAGGGAAATATCTGCTTCTAAATCGAAAACGTAGCTATCTAACAGAACGGTTGTCAATGTGTGCACTGAACTTCCAGAGTTAAAACCGTGTGTGGATTCAGCAGTCTGCACACACTTTCTGTGCAGAGTCTCAAAACAGGCGTTTTCAGCCCAATACCGGCCTGTGGAAGAAGGGGCAGTAAGCACAGGGAAATTTCTGCTTCTAAATCCAAAACGCAGCTATCTAACAGAACGGTTGTCAATGTGTGCACTCAACTTCCAGAGTGAAACCCGTGTGTGGATTCAGCAGTCTGCAAACACTTTCTGTTCAGAGTCTCAAAACAGGCGTTTTCAGCCCAATACCGGCCTATGGAAGAAAGGGCAGTAAGCACAGGGAAATATCTGCTTCTAAATCCAAAACGCAGCTATCTAACAGAACGGTTGTCAACGTGTGCACTCAAATTCCGGAGTTAAACCCGTCTGTGGATTCAGCAGTCTGGAAATACTTTCTGTGGAGAGTCTCAAAACAGGCGTGTTCAGCCCAATCCCGGCTTATGGAAGAAAGGGCAGTAAGCACAGAGAAATATCGGCTTCTAAATCCAAAACGCAGCTATCTAACAGATCGGTTGTCAATTTGTGCACTCAACGTGCAGAGTTATACCCGTGTGTGGATTCAGCAGTCTGCAGACAGTTTCTGTGCAGAGTCTCAAAACAGGTGTTTTCAACACAATACCGGTCTATGGAAGAAAGGGCAGTAAGCACAGGGAAATATCTGCTTCTAAATCCAAAACGCAGCTATGTAACAGAACGGTTGTCAATGTGTGCACTTAACTTCCAGAGTTAAACCCGTGTGTGGATTCAGCAGTCTGCAAACACTTTCTGTGCAGAATCTCAAAACAGGCGTTTTCAGCCCAATACCGGCCTATGGAAGAAAGGGTAGTAAGCACAGGGATATTTCTGCTTCTAAATCCAAAGCGCAGCTGTCTAACAGAACGGTTGTCAATGTGTGCACTCAACTTCCAGAGTTAAACCCGTGTGTGGATTCAGCAGTCTGTAAACACTTTCTGTGCAGAGTCTCAAAACAGGCGTTTTCATCCCAATACCGGCCTATGGAAGAAAGGGCAGTAAGCACAGGGAAATATCTGCTTCTCAATCCAAAACGCAGCTATCTAACAGAACGGTTGTCAATGTGTGCACTCAGCTTCCAGAGTTAAACCCGTGTGTGGATTCAGCAGTCTGCAAACACTTTCTGTGCAGAGTCTCAAAACAGGCGTTTTCATCGAAATACCGGCCTATGGAAGAAAGGGCAGTAAGCACAGGGAAATATCTGCTTCTAAATCCAAAACGCAGCTATCTAACAGAATGGTTGTCAATGTGTGCACTCAACTTCCAGAGATAAATCGGTGTGTGGATTCAGCAGAATGCAAACACTTTCTGTGCAGAGTCTCAAAACAGGCGTTTTCAGCCCAATACCGGCCTATGGAAGAAAGGGCAGTAAGCACAGGGAAATATCTGCTTCTAAATCCAAAACGCAGCTATCTAACAGAACGGTTGTCAACGTGTGCACTCAACTTCCAGAGTTAAACCCGTGTGTGGATTCAGCAGTCTCCAAACACTTTCTGTGCAGGGTCTCAAAACAGGTGTTTTCAGCCCAATACCGGCCTATGGAAGAAAGGGCAGTAATCACAGGGAAATATCTGCTTCTAAATCCAAAACGCTGCTATCTAACAGAACGGTTGTCAATGTGTGCACTCAACTTCCAGAGTTAAACCCGTGTGTGGATTCAGCAGTCTGCAAACACTTTCTGTGCAGAGTCTCAAAACAGGCTTTTTCAGCCCAATACCGGCCTATGGAAGAAAGGGCAGTAAGAACAGAGGAATATCTGCTTCTAAATCCAAAACGCAGCCATCTAACAGAACGGTTGTCAATGTGAGCACTCAACTTCCAGAGTTAAACCTGTGTGTGGATTCAGCAGTCTGCAAACACTTTCTGTGCAGAGTCTCAAAACAGGCGTTTTCAGCCCAATACCGGCCTATGGAAGAAAGGGCAGTAAGCACAGGGAAATATCTGCTTCTAAATCCAAAACGCAGCTATCTAAAAGAACGGTTGTCAATGTGTGCACTCAACTTCCAGAGTTAAACCCGTGTGTGGATTCAGCAGTCTCCAAACACTTTCTGTGCAGAGTCTCAAAACAGGCGTTTTCAGCCCAATACCGGTCTATGGAAGAAAGGGCAGTAAGCACAGGGAAATATCTGCTTCTAAATCGAAAACGCAGCTATCTTACAGAACGGTTGTCAATCTGTGCACTCAACTTCCAGAGTTAAACCCATGTGTGGGTTCAGCAGTCTGCAAACACTTTCTGTGCAGAGTCTCAAAACAGGCGTTTTCAGCCCAATACCAGCCTATGGAAGAAAGGGCAGTAAGCACAGGGAAATATCTGCTTCTAAATCCAAAACGCAGCTATCTAACAGAACGGTTGTCAACGTGTGCACTCAAATTCCGGAGTTAAACCCGTCTGTGGATTCAGCAGTCTGGAAATACTTTCTGTGGAGAGTCTCAAAACAGGCGTGTTCAGCCCAATCCCGGCTTATGGAAGAAAGGGCAGTAAGCACAGGGAAATATCGGCTTCTAAATCCAAAACGCAGCTATCTAACAGAACGGTTGTCAATTTCTGCACTCAACGTGCAGAGTTATACCCGTGTGTGGATTCAGCAGTCTGCACACAGTTTCTGTGCAGAGTCTCAAAACAGGTGTTTTCAACCGAATACCGGCCTATGGAAGAAAGGGCAGTAAGCACAGGGAAATATCTGCTTCTAAATCCAAAACGCAGCTATGTAACAGAACGGTTGTCAATGTGTGCACTTAACTTCCAGAATTAAACCCGTGTGTGGATTCAGCAGTCTGCAAACACTTTCTGTGCAGAGTCTCAAAACAGGCGTTTTCAGCCCAATACCGGCCTATGGAAGAAAGGGCAGTAAGCACAGGGAAATTTCTGCTTCTAAATCCAAAGCGCAGCTGTCTAACAGAACGGTTTTCAATGTGTGCACTCAACTTCCAGAGTTAAACCCGTGTGTGGATTCAGCAGTCTGCAAACACTTCCTGTGCAGAGTCTCAAAACAGGCGTTTTCAGCCCAATACCGGCCTGTGGAAGAAAGGGCAGTAAGCACAGGGAAATATCTGCTTCTCAATCCAAAACGCAGGTATCTAACAGAACGGTTGTCAATGTGTGCACTCAACTTCCAGAGTTAATCCCGTGTGTGGATTCAGCAGTCTGCAAACACATTCTGTGCAGAGTCTCAAAACAGGCGTTTTGAGCCCAATACCGGCATATGGAAGAAAGGGCAGTAAGCACAGGGAAATATCTGCTTCTAAATCCAAAGCGCAGCTATCTAACAGAACGGTTGTCAATGTGTGCACTCAATTTCCAGAGTTTAACCCGTGTGTGGATTCAGCAGTCTACAAACACTTTCTGTGCAGAGTCTCAAAACAGGCGTTTTCAGCCCAATACCGACCTATGGAAGAAAGGGCAGTAAGCACAGGGAAATATCTGCTTCTAAATCGAAAACGTAGCTATCTAACAGAACGGTTGTCAATGTGTGCACTGAACTTCCAGAGCTAAACCCGTGTGTGGATTCAGCAGTCTGCAAACACATTCTGTGCAGAGTCTCAAAACAGGCGTTTTCAGAAAAATCCCGGCCTATGGAAGAAAGGGCAGTAAGCACAGAGAAATATCTGCTTCTAAATCCAAAACGCAGCTATCTAACAGAAAGGCTGTCAATGTGTGCACTCAACTTCCAGAGTTAAACCCGTGTGTGGATTCAGCAGTCTGCAAACACTTTCTGTGCAGAGTCTCAAAACAGGCGTTTTCAGCCCAATACCGGCCTATGGAAGAAAGGACAGTAAGCACAGGGAAATATCTGCTTCTAAATCCAAAACGCAGCTATCTAACAGAACGGTTGTCAACGGGTGCACTCAAATTCCGGAGTTAAACCCATCTGTGGATTCAGCAGTCTGGAAATACTTTCTGTGGAGAGTCTCAAAACAGGCGTTTTCAGCCCAATCCCGGCTTATGGAAGAAAGGGCAGTAAGCACAGGGAAATATCGGCTTCTAAATCCAAAACGCAGCTACCTAACAGAACGGTTGTCAATTTGTGCACTCAGCGTGCAGAGTTATACCCGTGTGTGGATTCAGCAGTCTGCACACAGTTTCTGTGCAGAGTCTCAAAACAGGTGTTTTCAACCCAATACTGGCCTATGGAAGAAAGGGCAGTAAACACAGGGAAATATCTGCTTCTAAATCCAGAACGCAGCTATGTAACAGAACGGTTGTCAATGTGTGCACTTAACTTCCAGAGTTAAACCCGTGTGTGGGTTCAGCAGTCTGCAAACACTTTCTGTGCAGAGTCTCAAAACAGGCGTTTTCAGCCCAATACCGGCCTATGGAAGAAAGGGCAGTAAGCACAGGGAAATTTCTGCTTCTAAATCCAAAGCGCAGCTGTCTAACAGAATGGTTGTCAATGTGTGCACTCAACTTCCAGAGTTAAACCCGTGTGTGGATTCAGCAGTCTGAAAACACTTTCTGTGCAGAGTCTCAAAACAGGCGTTTTCAGCCCAATACCGGCCTGTGGAAGAAAGGGCAGTAAGCACAGGGAAATATCTGCTTCTCAATCCAAAACGCAGCTATCTAACAGAACGGATGTCAATGTGTGCACTCAACTTCCAGAGTTAATCCCGTGTGTGGATTCAGCAGTCTGCAAACACATTCTGTGCAGAGTCTCAAAACAGGCGTTTTCAGCCCAATAACGGCATATGGAAGAAAGGGCAGTAAGCACAGGGAAATATCTGCTTCTAAATCCAAAACGCAGCTATCTAACAGAACGGCTGTCAATGTGTGCACTCAACTTCCAGAGTTTAACCCGTGGGTAGATTCAGCAGTCTACAAACACTTTCTGTGCAGAGTCTCAAAACAGGCGTTTTCAGCCCAATACCGACCTATGGAAGAAAGGGCAGTAAGCACAGGGAAATATCTGCTTCTAAATCGAAAACGTAGCTATCTAACAGAACGGTTGTCAATGTGTGCACTGAACTTCCAGAGTTAAACCCGTGTGTGGATTCAGCAGTCTGCAAACACATTCTGTGCAGAGTCTCATAACAGGCGTTTTCAGAAAAATCCCGGCCTATGGAAGAAATGGCAGTAAGCATAGGGAAATATCTGCTTCTAAATCCAAAACGCAGCTATCTAACAGAAAGGTTGTCAATGTGTGCACTCAACTTCCAGAGTTAAACCCGTGTGTGGATTCAGCAGTCTGCAAACACTTTCTGTGCAGAGTCTCAAAACAGGCGTTTTCAGCCCAATACCGGTCTATGGAAGAAAGGGCAGTAAGCACAGGGAAATATCTGCTTCTAAATCGGAAACGCAGCTATCTAACAGAACGTTTGTCAATGTGTGCACTCAACTTCCAGAGATAAATCGGTGTGTGAATTCAGCAGACTGCAAACACTTTCTGTGCAGAGTCTCAAAACAGGCGTTTTCAGCCCAATACCGGCCTATGGAAGAAAGGCCAGTAAGCACAGGGAAATATCTGCTTCTAAATCCAAAACGCAGCTATCTAACAGAACGGTTGTCAACGTGTGCACTCAACTTCCAGAGTTAAACCCGTGTGTGGATTCAGCAGTCTGCAAACACTTTCTGTGCAGAGTCTCAAAACAGGCGTTTTCAGCCCAATACCGGCCTATGGAAGAAAGTGCAGTAAGCACAGGGAAATATCTGCTTCTAAATCCAAAATGCAGCTATCTAACAGAACGGTTGTCAATGTGTGCACTAAACTTCCAGAGATAAACCCGTGTGTGGATTCAGCAGTCTGCAAACACTTTCTGTGCAAGGTCTCAAAACAGGTGTTTTCAGCCCAATACCAGCTTATGGAAGAAAGGGCAGTAAGCACAGAGGAATATCTGCTTCTAAATCCAAAACGCAGCTATCTAACAGAACGGTTGTCAATGTGAGCACTCAACTTCCAGAGTTAAACCCGTGTGTGGATTCAGCAGTCTGCAAACACTTTCTGTGCAGAGTCTCAAAACAGGCGTTTTCAGCCCAATACCGGTCTATCGAAGAAAGGGCAGTAAGCACAGGGAAATATCTGCTTCTAAATCCAAAACGCAGCTATCTAAAAGAACGGTCGTCAAGGTGTGCACTCAACTTCCAGAGTTAAACCCGTGTGTGGATTCAGCAGTCTGCAAACACTTTCTGTGCAGAGTCTCAAAACAGGCGTTTTCAGCCCAATACCGGTCTATGGAAGAAAGGGCAGTAAGCACAGGGAAATATCTGCTTCTAAATCCAAAACGCAGCTATCTTACAGAACGGTTGTCAATGTGTGCACTCAACTTCCAGAGTTAAACCCATGTGTGGATTCAGCAGTCTGCAAACACTTTCTGTGCAGAGTCTCAAAACAGTCGTTTTCAGCCGAATACCGGCCTATGGAAGAAAGGGCAGTAAGCACAAGGAAATATCTGCTTCTAAATCGAAAACGTAGCTATCTAACAGAACGGTTGTCAATGTGTGCACTGAACTTCCAGAGTTAAAACCGTGTGTGGATTCAGCAGTCTGCAAACACATTCTGTGTAAAGTCTCAAAACAGGCGTTTTCAGAAAAATCCCGGCCTATGGAAGAAAGGGCAGTAAGCACAGGGAAATTTCTGCTTCTATATCCAAAACGCAGCTATCTAACAGAACGGTTGTCAATGTGTGCACTCAACTTCCAGAGTTAATCCCGTGTGTGGATTCAGCAGTCTGCACCTACTTTCTGTGCAGAGGCTCAAAACAGGCGTTTTCAGCCCAATACCGGCCTATGGAAGAAAGGGCAGTAAGCACAGGGAAATATCTGCTTCTAAATCCAAAACGCAGCTATCTAACAGAACGGTTGTCAACGTGTGCACTCAAATTCCGGAGTTAAACCCGTCTGTGGATTCAGCAGTCTGGAAATACTTTCTGTGGAGAGTCTCAAAACAGGCGTGTTCAGCCCAATCCCGGCTTATGGAAGAAAGGGCAGTAAGCACAGGGAAATATCGGCTTCTAAATCCAAAACGCAGCTATCTAACAGAACGGTTGTCAATTTGTGCACTCAACGTGCAGAGTTATACCCGTGTGTGGATAGAGCAGTCTGCAGACAGTTTCTGTGCAGAGTCTCAAAACAGGTGTTTTCAACCCAATACCGGTCTATGGAAGAAAGGGCAGTAAGCACAGGGAAATATCTGCTTCTAAATCCAAAACGCAGCTATGTAACAGAACGGTTGTCAATGTGTGCACTTAACTTCCAGAGTTAAACCCGTGTGTGGATTCAGCAGTCTGCAAACACTTTCTGTGCAGAGTCTCAAAACAGGCGTTTTCAGCCCAATACCGGCGTATGGAAGAAAGGGTAGTAAGCACAGGGATATTTCTGCTTCTAAATCCAAAGCGCAGCTGTCTAACAGAACGGTTGTCAATGTGTGCACTCAACTTCCAGAGTTAAACCCGTGTGTGGATTCAGCAGTCTGTAAACACTTTCTGTGCAGAGTCTCAAAACAGGCGTTTTCTGCCCAATACCGGCCTATGGAAGAAAGGGCAGTAAGCACAGGGAAATATCTGCTTCTCAATCCAAAACGCAGCTATCTAACAGAACGGTTGTCAATGTGTGCACTCAACTTCCAGAGTTAAACCCGTCTGTGGATTCAGCAGTCTGCAAACACTTTCTGTGCAGAGTCTTAAAACAGGCGTTTTCATCGAAATACCGGCCTATGGAAGAAAGGGCAGTAAGCACAGGGAAATGTCTGCTTCTAAATCCAAAACGCAGCTATCTAACAGAATGGTTGTCAATGTGTGCACACAACTTCCAGAGATAAATCGGTGTGTGGATTCAGCAGACTGCAAACACTTTCTGTGCAGAGTCTCAAAACAGGCGTTTTCAGCCCAATACCGGCCTATGGAAGAAAGGGCAGTAAGCACAGGGAAATAACTGCTTCTAAATTCAAAACGCAGCTATCTAACAGAACGGTTGTCAACGTGTGCACTCAACTTCCAGAGTTAAACCCGTGTGTGGATTCAGCAGTCTGCAAACACTTTCTGTGCAGAGTCTCAAAACAGGCGTTTTCAGCCCAATACCGGCCTATGGAAGAAAGGGCACTAAGCACAGGGAAATATCTGCTTCTAAATCCAAAACGCAGCTATCTAACAGAACGGTTGTCAATGTGTGAACTAAACTTCCAGAGATAAACCCGTGTGTGGATTCACCAGTCTGGAAACACTTTCTGTGCAGAGTCTCAAAACAGGTGTTTTCAGCCCAATACCGGCCTATGGAAGAAAGGGCAGTAAGCACAGGGAAATATCTGCTTCTAAATCCAAAACGCTGCTATCTAACAGAATGGTTGTCAATGTGTGCACTCAACTTCCAGAGTTAAACCCGTGTGTGGATTCAGCAGTCTGCAAACACTTTCTGTGCAGAGTCTCAAACAGGCGTTTTCAGCCCAATACCGGCCTATGGAAGAAAGGGCAGTAAGCATAGAGGAATATCTGCTTCTAAATCCAAAACGCAGCTATCTAACAGAACGGTTGTCAATGTGAGCACTCAACTTCCAGAGTTAAACCCGTGTGTGGATTCAGTACTCTGCAAACACTTTCTGTGCAGATTCTCAAAACAGGCGTTTTCAGCCCAATACCGGCCTATGGAAGAAAGCGCTGTAAGCACAGGGAAATATCTGCTTCTAAATCCAAAATGCAGCTATCTAACAGAACGTTTGTCAATGTGTGCACTCAACTTCCAGAGTTTAACCCGTGTGTGGATTCAGCAGTCTACAAACACTTTCTGTGCAGAGTCTCAAAACAGGCGTTTTCAGCCGAATACCGGCCTATGGAAGAAAGGGCAGTAAGCACAGGGAAATATCTGCTTCTAAATCGAAAACGTAGCTATCTAACAGAACGGTTGTCAATGTGTGCAATGAACTTCCAGAGTTAAAACCGTGTGTGGATTCAGCAGTCTGCAAACACATTCTGTGCAGAGTCTCAAAACAGGCGTTTTCAGAAAAATCCCGGCCTATGGAAGAAAGGGCAGTAAGCACAGGTTAATATCTGCTTCTAAATCCAAAACGCAGCTATCTAACAGAAAGGTTGTCAATGTGTGCACTCAACTTCCAGAGTTAAACCCGTGTGTGGATTCAGCAGTTTGCACACACTTTCTGTGCAGAGTCTCAAAACAGGCGTTTTCAGCCCATTACCGGCCTATGGAAGAAAGGGCAGTAAGCATAGGGAAATTTCTGCTTCTAAATCCAAAACGCAGCTATCTAACAGAACGGTTGTCAATGTGTGCACTCAACTTCCAGAGTGAAACCCGTGTGTGGATTCAGCAGTCTGTAAACACTTTCTGTGCAGAGTCTCAAAACAGGCGTTTTCAGCCCAATACCGGCCTATGGAAGAAAGGGCAGTAAGCACAGGGAAATATCTGCTTCTCAATCCAAAACGCAGCTATCTAACAGAACGGTTGTCAACGTGTGCACTCAACTTCCAGAGTTAAACCCGTGTGTGGATTCAGCAGTCTGCAAACACTTTCTGTGCAGAGTCTCAAAACAGGCGTTTTCAGCCCAATACCGGCCTATGGAAGAAAGGGCAGTAAGCACAGGGAAATATCTGCTTCTAAATCCAAAACGCAGCTATCTAACAGAACGGTTGTCAATGTGTGCACTAAACTTCCAGAGATAAACCCGTGTGTGGATTCAGCAGTCTGCAAACACTTTCTGTGCAGGGTCTCAAAACAGGTGTTTTCAGCCCAATACCGGCCTATGGAAGAAAGGGCAGTAAGCACAGGGAAATATCTGCTTCTAAATCGGAAACGCAGCTATCTAACAGAACGGTTGTCAATGTGTGCACTCAACTTCCAGAATTAAACCCATGTGTGGATTCAGCAGTCTGCAAACACTTTCTGTGCAGAGTCTCAAAACAGGCGTTTTCAGCCCAATACCGGCCTATGGAAGAAAGGGTAGTAAGCACAGGGAAATATCTGCTTCTAAATCCAAAACGCAGCTATCTAACAGAACGGTTGTCAATGTGTGCACTCAACTTCCAGTGTTAAACCCGTGTGTGGGTTCAGCAGTCTGCAAACACTTTCTGTGCAGAGTCTCAAAACAGGCGTTTTCAGCCCAATACCGGCCTATGGATGGAAGTAAGGGCAGTAAGCACAGGGAAATGTCTGCTTCTAAATCCAAAACGCAGCTATCTAACAGAACGGTTGACAATGTGTGCACTCAACTTCCAGAGTTTAACCCGTGTGTGGATTCAGCAGTCTACAAACACTTTCTGTGCAGAGTCTCAAAAAAGGCGTTTTCAGCCCAATACCGGTCTATGGAAGAAAGGGCAGTAAGCACAGGGAAATATCTGCTTCTAAATCCAAAACGCAGCTATCTAACAGAACGGTTGTCAATGTGTTCACTAAACTTCCAGAGATAAACCCGTGTGTGGATTCAGCAGTCTGCAAACACTTTCTGTGCAGGGTCTCAAAACAGGTGTTTTCAGCCCAATACCGGCCTATGGAAGAAAGGGCAGTAAGCACAGGGAAATATCTGCTTCTAAATCCAAAACTCTGCTATCTAACAGAATGGTTGTCAATGTGTGCACTCAACTTCCAGAGTTAAACCCGTGTGTGGATTCAGCAGTCTGCAAACACTTTCTGTGCAGAGTCTCAAACAGGCGCTTTCAGCCCAATACCGGCCTATGGTAGAAAGGGCAGTAAGCACAGAGGAATATCTGCTTCTAAATCCAAAACGCAGCTATCTAACAGAACAGTTGTCAATGTGAGCACTCAACTTCCACAGTTAAACCCGTGTGTGGATTCAGCAGTCTGCAAACACTTTCTGTGCAGAGTCTCAAAACAGGCGTTTTCAGCCCAATACCGGTCTATGGAAGAAAGGGCAGTAAGCACAGGGAAATATCTGCTTCTAAATCCAAAACGCAGCTATCTAAAAGAACGGTTGTCAATGTGTGCACTCAACTTCCAGAGTTAAACCCGTGTGTGGATTCAGCAGTCTGCAAACACTTTCTGTGCAGAGTCTCAAAACAGGCGTTTTCAGCCCAATACCGGTCTATGGAAGAAAGGGCAGTAAGCACAGGGAAATATCTGCTTCTAAATCGAAAACGCAGCTATCTTACAGAACGGTTGTCAATGTGTGCACTCAACTTCCAGAGTTAAACCCATGTGTGGATTCAGCAGTCTGCAAACACTTTCTGTGCAGAGTCTCAAAACAGTCGTTTTCAGCCGAATAGCGGCCTATGGAAGAAAGGGCATTAAGCACAGGTAAATATCTGCTTCTAAATCGAAAACGTAGCTATCTAACAGAACGGTTGTCAATGTGTGCACTGAACTTCCAGAGTTAAAACCGTGTGTGGATTCAGCAGTCTGCAAACACATTCTGTGCAGAGTCTCAAAACAGGCGTTTTCAGCCCAATCCCGGCCTATGGAAGAAAGGGCAGTAAGCACAGGTTAATATCTGCTTCTAAATCCAAAACGCAGCTATCTAACAGAAAGGTTGTCGATGTGTGCACTCAACTTCCATAGTTAAACCCGTGTGTGGATTCAGCAGTCTGCACACACTTTCTGTGCAGAGTCTCAAAACAGGCGTTTTCAGCCCAATACCGGCCTATGGAAGAAAGGGCAGTAAGCACAGGGAAATTTCTGCTTCTAAATCCAAAACGCAGCTATCTAACAGAACGGTTGTCAATGTGTGCACTCAACTTCCAGAGTGAAACCGGTGTGTGGATTCAGCAGTTTGCACCTACTTTCTGTGCAGAGTCTCAAAACGGGCGTTTTCAGCCCAATACGGGCCTATGGAGGAAAGGGCAGTAAGCACAGGGAAATATCTGCTTCTAAATCCAAAACGCAGCTATCTAACAGAACGGTTGTCAACGTGTGCACTCAAATTCCGGAGTTAAACCCGTCTGTGGATTCAGCAGTCTGGAAATACTTTCTGTGGAGAGTCTCAAAACAGGCGTGTTCAGCCCAATCCCGGCTTATGGAAGAAAGGGCAGTAAGCACAGGGAAATATCGGCTTCTAAATCCAAAACGCAGCTATCTAACAGAACGGTTGTCAATTTGTGCACTCAACGTGCAGAGTTATACCCGTGTGTGGATTCAGCAGTCTGCAGACAGTTTCTGTGCAGAGTCTCAAAACAGGTGTTTTCAACCCAATACCGGTCTATGGAAGAAAGGGCAGTAAGCACAGGGAAATATCTGCTTCTAAATCCAAAACGGAGCTACGTAACAGAACGGTTGTCAATGTGTGCACTTAACTTCCAGAGTTAAACCCGTGTGTGGATTCAGCAGTCTGCAAACACTTTCTGTGCAGAGTCTCAAAACAGGCGTTTTCAGCCCAATACCGGCGTATGGAAGAAAGGGTAGTAAGCACAGGGATATTTCTGCTTCTAAATCCAAAGCGCAGCTGTCTAACAGAACGGTTGTAAATGTGTGCACTCAACTTCCAGAGTTAAACCCGTGTGTGGATTCAGCAGTCTGTAAACACTTTCTGTGCAGAGTCTCAAAACAGGCGTTTTCTGCCCAATACCGGCCTATGGAAGAAAGGGCAGTAAGCACAGGGAAATATCTGCTTCTCAATCCAAAACGCAGCTATCTAACAGAACGGTTGTCAATGTGTGCACTCAACTTCCAGAGTTAAACCCGTCTGTGGATTCAGCAGTCTGCAAACACTTTCTGTGCAGAGTCTTAAAACAGGCGTTTTCATCGAAATACCGGCCTATGGAAGAAAGGGCAGTAAGCACAGGGAAATATCTGCTTCTAAATCCAAAACGCAGCTATCTAACAGAATGGTTGTCAATGTGTACACTCAACTTCCAGAGATAAATCGGTGTGTGGATTCAGCAGACTGCAAACACTTACTGTGCAGAGTCTCAAAACAGGCGTTTTCAGCCCAATACCGGCCTATGGAAGAAAGGGCAGTAAGCACAGGGAAATATCTGCTTCTAAATCCAAAACGCAGCTATCTAACAGAACGGTTGTCAATGTGTGCACTCAACTTCCAGAGTTAATCCCGTGTGTGGGTTCAGCAGTCTGCAAACACTTTCTGTGCAGAGTCTCAAAACAGGCGTTTTCAGCCCAATACCGGCCTATGGAAGAAAGGGCAATAAGCACAGGGAAATATCTGCTTCTAAATCCAAAACGCAGCTATCTAACAGAACGGTTGTCAATGTGTGCACTCAACTTCCAGAGTTTAACCCGTGTGTGAATTCAGCAGTCTACAAACACTTTCTGTGCAGATTCTCAAAAAAGGCGTTTTCAGCCCAATACCGGCCTATAGAAGAAAGGGCAGTAAGTACAGGGAAATATCTGCTTCTAAATCGAAAACGTAGCTATCTAACAGAACGGTTGTCAATGTGTGCACTGAACTTCCAGAGTTAAACCCGTGTGTGGATTCAGCAGTCTGCAAACACATTCTGTGCAGAGTCTCAAAACAGGCGTTTTCAGCCCAATACCGGCCTATGGAAGAAAGGGCAGTAAGCACAGGGAAATATCTGCTTCTAAATCCAAAGCGCAGGTGTCTAACAGAACGGTTGTCAATGTGTGCACTCAACTTCCAGAGTGAAACCCGTGTGTGGATTCAGCAGTCTGCAAACACTTTCTGTGCAGAGTCTCAAAACAGGCGTTTTCAGCCCAATACCGGCCTGTGGAAGAAAGGGCAGTAAGCACAGGGAAATATCTGCTTCTCAATCCAAAACGCAGCTATCTAACAGAACGGTTGTCAATGTGTGCACTCAACTTCCAGAGTTAATCCCGTGTGTGGATTCAGCTGTCTGCAAAGACGTTCTGTGCAGAGTCTCAAAACAGTCGTTTTCTGCTCAATACCGGCCTATGGAGGAAAGGGCAGTAAGCACAGGGAAATATCTGCTTCTAAGTCCAAAACGCAGCTATCTAACAGAACGGTTGTCAACGTGTACACTCAAATTCCAGAGTTAAACCCGTCTGTGGATTCAGCAGTCTGGAAATACTTTCTTTGGAGAATCTCAAAACATGCGTTTTCAGCCCAATCCCGGCTTATGGAAGAAAGGGCTGTAAGCACAGGGAAATATCGTCTTCTAAATCCAAAACGCAGTTATCTAACAGAACGGTTGTCAATGTGTGCACTCAACTTGCAGAGTTAAACCCGTGTGTGGATTCAGCAGTCTGCAAACACCTTCTGGCAGAGTCTCAAAACAGGCGTTTTCATCGAAATACCGGCCTATGGAAGAAAGGGCAGTAAGCACAGGGAAATATCTGCTTCTAAATCCAAAACGCAGCTATCTAACAGAACGGTTGTCAATGTGTGCACCCAACTTCCAGAGTTAAACCCGTGTGTGGATTCAGCAGTCTGCAAACACTTTCTGTGCAGAGTCTCAAAACAGGCGTTTTCAGCCCAATACCGGCCTATGGAAGAAAGGGCAGTAAGCACAGGGAAATATCTTCTTCTAAATCCAAAACGCAGTTATCTAACAGAACGGTTGTCAATGTGTGCACTCAACTTGCAGAGTTAAACCCGTGTGTGGATTCAGCAGTCTGCAAACACCTTCTGGCAGAGTCTCAAAACAGGCGTTTTCATCGAAATACCGGCCTATGGAAGAAAGGGCAGTAAGCACAGGGAAATATCTGCTTCTAAATCCAAAACGCAGCTATCTAACAGAACGGTTGTCAATGTGTGCACCCAACTTCCAGAGTTAAACCCGTGTGTGGATTCAGCAGTCTGCAAACACTTTCTGTGCAGAGTCTCAAAACTGGCGTTTTCAGCCCAATACCGGCCTATGGAAGAAAGGGCAGTAAGCACAGGGAAATATCTGCTTCTAAATCCAAAACGCAGCTATCTAACAGAACGGTTGTCAACGTGTGTACTCAAATTCCGGAGTTAAACCCGTCTGTGGATTCAGCAGTCTGGAAATACTTTCTGTGGAGAGTCTCAAAACAGGCGTTTTCAGCCCAATACCGGCCTATGGAAAAAATTGTAGTAAGCACAGGGAAATTTCTGCTTCTAAATCCAAAGCGCAGCTGTCTAACAGAACGGTTGTCAATGTGTGCACTCAACTTCCAGAGTTAAACCCGTGTGTGGATTCAGCAGTCTGCAAACACTTTCTGTGCAGAGTCTCAAAACAGGCGTTTTCAGCCCAATACCGGCCTGTGGAAGAAAGGGTAGTAAGCACAGGGAAATATCTGCTTCTCAATCCAAAACGCAGCTATCTAACAGAACGGTTGTCAATGTGTGCACTCATCTTCCAGAGTTAATCCCGTGTGTGGATTCAGCAGTCTGCAAACACATTCTGTGCAGAGTCTCAAAACAGGCGTTTTCAGCCCAATACCGGCATATGGAAGAAAGGGCAGTAAGCACAGGGAAATATCTGCTTCTAAATCCAAAACGCAGCTATCTAACAGAACAGTTGTCAATGTGTGCACTCAACTTCCAGAGTTTCACCCGTGTGTGGATTCAGCAGTCTACAAACACTTTCTGTGCAGAGTCTCAAAACAGGCGTTTTCAGCCCAATACCGACCTATGGAAGAAAGGGCAGTAAGCACAGGGAAATATCTGCTTCTAAATCCAAAACGTAGCTATCTAACAGAACGGTTGTCAATGTGTGCACTGAACTTCCAGAGTTAAACCCGTGTGTGGATTCAGCAGTCTGCAAACACATTCTGTGCAGAGTCTCAAAACAGGCGTTTTCAGAAAAATCCCGGCCTATGGAAGAAAGGGCAGTAAGCACAGGGAAATATCTGCTTCTAAATCCAAAACGCAGCTATCTAACAGAAAGGTTGTCAATGTGTGCACTCAACTTCCAGAGTTAAACCCGTGTGTGGATTCAGCAGTCTGCAAACACTTTCTGTGCAGAGTTTCAAAACAGGCGTTTTCAGCCCAATACCGGCCTATGGAAGAAAGGGCAGTAAGCACAGGGAAATATCTGCTTCTAAATCCAAAACGCAGCTATCTACCAGAACGGTTGTCAATGTGTGCACTCAACTTCCAGAGTTTAACCCGTGTGTGGATTCAGCAGTCTACAAACACTTTCTGTGCAGAGTCTCAAAAAAGGCGTTTTCAGCCCAATACCGGCCTATGGAAGAAAGGGCAGTAAGTACAGGGAAATATCTGCTTCTAAATCGAAAACGTAGCTATCTAACAGAACGGTTGTCAATGTGTGCACTGAACTTCCAGAGTTAAACCCGTCTGTGTATTCAGCAGTCTGCAAACACTTTCTGTGCAGAGTCTCAAAACAGGCGTTTTCAGCCCAATACCGGCCTATGGAAGAAAGGGCAGTAAGCACAGGGAAATATCTGCTTCTAAATCCAAAACGCAGCTATCTAAAAGAACGGTTGTCAATGTGTGCACTCAACTTCCAGAGTTAAAGCCGTGTGTGGATTCAGCAGTCTGCAAACACTTTCTGTGCAGAGTCTCAAAACAGGCATTTTCAGCACAATACCGGCCTATGGAAGAAAGGCAGTAAGCGCAGGGAAATATCTGCTTCTAAATCCAAAACGCAGCTATCTGACAGAACGGTTGTCAACGTTTGCACTCAACTTCCAGAGTTAAACCCGCGTGTGGGTTCAGCAGTCTGCAAACACTTTCTGTGCAGAGTCTCAAAACAGTCGTTTTCAGCCCAATACCGGCCTATGGAAGAAAGGGCAGTAAGCACAGGGAAATATCTGCTTCTAAATCCAAAACGCAGCTATCTAACAGAACTGTTGTCAATGTGTGCACTCAACTTCCAGAGTTAATCCCGTGTGTGGATTCAGCAGTCTGCAAACACATTCTGTGCAGAGTCTCAAAACAGGCGTTTTCAGCCCAATACCGGCATATGGAAGAAATGGCAGTCAGCACAGGGAAATATCTGCTTCTAAATCCAAAATGCAGCTGTCTAACAGAACGGTTGTCAATGTGTGCACTCAACTTCCAGAGTTTAACCCGTGTGTGGATTCAGCAGTCTGCACACACTTTCTGTGCAGAGTCTCAAAACAGGCGTTTTCAGCCCAATACCGGCCTATGGAAGAAAGGGCAGTAAGCACAGGGAAATTTCTGCTTCTAAATCCAAAACGCAGCTATCTAAGAGAACGGTTGTCAATGTGTGCACTCAACTTCCAGAGTTAAACCCGTGTGTGGATTCAGCAGTCTGCAAACATTTTCTGTGCAGAGTCTCAAAACAGGCGTTTTCAGCCCAATACCGGCCTATGGAAAAAAGGGCAGTAAGCACAGGGAAATTTCTGCTACTAAATCCAAAGCGCAGCTATCTAACAGAACGGTTGTCAATATGTGCACTCAACTTCCAGAGTTAAACCCGTGTGTGGATTCAGCAGTCTGCACACACTTTCTGTGCAGAGTCTCAAAACAGGTGTTTTCAGCCCAATACCGGCCTATGGAAGAAAGGGCAGTAAGCACAGGGAAATATCTGCTTCTAAATCCAAAACGCAGCTATCTAACAGAACGGTTGTCAATGTGTGCACTCAACTTCCAGAGTTTAACCCGTGTGTGGATTCAGCAGTCTGCAAACACTTTCTGTGCAGAGTCTCAAAACAGGCGTTTTCAGCCCAATACCGACCTATGGAAGAAAGGGCAGTAAGCACAGGGAAATATCTGCTTCTTAATCGAAAACGAGGCTATCTAACAGAACGCTTGTCAATGAGTGCACTGAACTTCCAGAGTTAAACCCGTGTGTGGATTCAGCAGTCTGCAAACACTTTCTGTGCAGAGTCTCAAAACAGGCGTTTTCAGAAAAGTCCCGGCCTAAGGACGAAAGGGCAGTAAGCACAGGGAAATATCTGCTTCTAAATCCAAAACGCAGCTATGTAACAGAACGGTTTTCAATGTGTGCACTGAACTTCCAGAGTTAAACCCGTGTGTGGACTCAGCAGTCTGCAAACACTTTCTGTGCAGAGTCTCAAAACAGGCGTTTTCAGCCCAATACCGGCCTATGGAAGAAAGGGCAGTAAGCACAGGGAAATATCTGCTTCTAAATCCAAAACGCAGCTATCTAACAGAACGGTTGTCAATGTGTGCACTCAACATCCAGAGTTAAACCCGTGTGTGGATTCAGCAGTCTGCAAACACGTTCCGTGCAGAATCTCAAAACAGGCGTTTTCAGCCCAATACCGGCCTATGGAAGAAAGGGCAGTAAGCACAGGGAAATATCTGCTTCTAAATCCAAAACGCAGCTATCTAACAGAACGGTTGTCAACGTGTGCACTCAAATTCCGGAGTTAAACCCGTCTGTGGATTCAGCAGTCTGGAAATACTTTCTGTGGAGAGTCTCAAAACAGGCGTTTTCAGCCCAATCCCGGCTTATGGAAGAAAGGGCAGTAAGCACAGGGAAATATCGGCTTCTATATCCAAAACGCAGCTATGTAACAGAGCGGTTGTCAATTTGTGCACTCAACGTGCAGAGTTATACCCGTGTGTGGATTCAGCAGTCTGCACACAGTTTCTGTGCAGAGTCTCAAAACAGGTGTTTTCAACCCAATACCGCCCTATGGAAGAAAGGGCAGTAAGCACAGGGAAATATCTGCTTCTAAATCCAAAACGCAGCTATCTAACAGAACGGTTGTTAACGTGTGCACTCAAATTCTGGAGTTAAACCCGTCTGTGGATTCAGCAGTCTGGAAATACTTTCTGTGGAGAGTCTCAAAACAGGCGTTTTCAGCCCAATACCGGCCTATGGAAGAAAGGGCAGTAAGCACAGAGGAATATCTGCTTCTAAATCCAAAACGCAGGTATCTAACAGAACGGTTGTCAATGTGTGTACTCAACTTCCAGAGTTAAACCCGTGTGTGGATTCAGCAGTCTGCAAACACTTTCTGTGCAGAGTCTCAAAACAGGCGTTTTCAGCCCAATGCCGGCCTATGGAAGAAAGGGCAGTAAGCACAGGAAAATATCTGCTTCTAAATCGAAAACGCAGCTATCTAACAGAACGGTTGTCAATGAGTGCACTCAACTTCCAGAGTTAAACCCGTGTGTGGATTCAGCAGTCTGCAAACACTTTCTGTGCAGAGTCTCAAAACAGGCGTTTTCAGCCCAATACCGGCCTATGGAAGAAAGGGCAGTAAGCACAGGGAAATATCTGATTCTAAATCCAAAACGCAGCTATCTAAAAAACGGTTGTCAATGTGTGCACTCAACTTCCAGAGTTAAACCCGTGTGTGTGTTCAGCAGTCTGCAAACACTTTCTGTGCAGAGTCTCAAAACAGGCGTTTTCAGCCCAATCCCGGCCTATGGAAGAAAGGGCAGTAAGCACAGGGAAATATCTGCTTCTAAATCCAAAACGCAGCTATCTAACAGAACGGTTGTCAATGTGTGCACTCAACTTCCAGAGTTTAACCCGTGTGTGGATTCAGCAGTCTGCAAACACTTTCTGTGCAGAGGCTCAAAACAGGCGTTTTCAGCCCAATACCGACCTATGGAAGAAAGGGCAGTAAGCACAGGGAAATATTTGCTTCTTAATCGAAAACGAGGCTATCTAACAGAACGCTTGTCAATGTGTGCACTGAACTTCCAGAGTTAAACCCGTGTGTGGACTCAGCAGTCTGCAAACACTTTCTTTGCAGAGTCTCAAAACAGGCGTTTTCAGAAAAATCCCGGCCTATGGAAGAAAGGGCAGTAAGCACAGGGAAATATCTGCTTCTAAATCCAAAACGCAGCTATCTAACAGAAAGTTTGTCAACGTGTGCACTCAACTTCCAGAGTTAAACCCGTGTGTGGATTCAGCAGTCTGCACACAGATTCTGTGCAAAGTCTCAAAACAGGCGTTTTCAGCCCAATACCGGCCTATGGAAGAAAGGGCAGTAAGCACAGGGAAATTTCTGCTTCTAAATCCAAAACGCAGCTATCTAACAGAACTGTTGTCAATGTGTGCACTCAATTTCCAGAGTTAAACCCGTGTGTGGATTCAGCAGTCTGCAAACACTTTCTGTGCAGAGTCTCAAAACATGCGTTTTCAGCCCAATACCGGCCTATGGAAGAAATGGCAGTAAGCACAGGGAAATATCTGCTTCTAAATCCAAAACGCAGCTATCTAACATAACGGTTGTCAATGTGTGCACTCAACTTCCAGAATTAACCTGTGTGTGGATTCAGCAGTCTGCACACACTTTCTGTGCAGAGTCTGAAAACAGGCGTTTTCAGGCCAATCACGGCCTATGGAAGAAAGGGCAGTAAGCACAGGGAAATATCTGCTTCTAATTCCAAAACGCAGCTATCTAACAGAAGGTTTGTCAATGTGTGCACTCAACTTCCAGAGTTAAACCCGTGGGTGGATTCAGCAGTCTGCAAACACTTTCTGTGCAGAGTCTCATAACAGGCCTTTTCAGCCCAATACCGGCCTATGGAAGAAAGGGCAGTAAGCACAGGGAAATATCTGCTTCTAAATCCAAAACGCAGCTATCTAACAGAACGGTTGTCAATGTGTGCACTCAACTTCCAGAGTTAAACCCGTGTGTGGATTCAGCAGTCTGCAAACACTTTCTGTGCAGGGTCTCAAAACAGGCGTTTTCAGCCCAATACCGGCCTATGGAAGAAAGGGCAGTAAGCACAGAGGAATATCTGCTTCTAAATCCAAAACGCAGCTATCTAACAGAACGGTTGTCAATGTGTGCACTCAACATCCAGAGTTAAACCCGTGTGTGGATTCAGCAGTCTGCAAACACGTTCCGTGCAGAGTCTCAAAACAGGAGTTTTCAGCCCAATACCGGCCTAAGGAAGAAAGGGCAGTAAGCACAGGGAAATATCTCCTTCTAAATCCATACGCAGCTATCTAACAGAAGGTTTGTCAATGTGTGCACTCAACTTCCAGAGTTAAACCCGTGGGTAGATTCAGCAGTCTGCAAACACTTTATGTGCAGAGTCTCATAACAGGCCTTTTCAGCCAAATACCGGCCTATGGAAGAAAGGGCAGTAAGCACAGGGAAATATCTGCTTCTAAATCCAAAACGCAGCTATCTAACAGAACGGTTGTCAATGTGTGCACTGAACTTCCAGAGTTAAACCCGTGTGTGGACTCAGCAGTCTGCAAACACTTTCTGTGCAGAGTCTCAAACAGGCGTTTTCAGCCCAATACCGGCCTATGGAAGAAAGGGCAGTAAGCACAGGGAAATATCTGCTTCTAAATCCAAAACGCAGCTATCTAACAGAATGGTTGTCAATGTGTGCACTCAACATCCAGAGTTAAACCCGTGTGTGGATTCAGCAGTCTGCAAACACGTTCCGTGCAGAGTCTCAAAACAGGAGTTTTCAGCCCAATACCGGCCTATGGAAGGAAGGTCAGTAAGCACAGGGAAATATCTGCTTCTGAATCCAAAACGCAGCTATCTAACAGAACGGTTGTCAATGTGTGCACTCAACATCCAGAGTTAAACCCTTGTGTGGATTCATCAGTCTGCAAACACTTTCTGTGCAGAGTCTCAAAACAGGCGTTTTCAGCCCAATACCGGCCTATGGAAGAAAGGGCACTAAGCACAGGGAAATATCTGCTTCTAAATCCAAAACGAAGCTATCTAACAGAACGGTTGTCAACGTGTGCACTCAAATTCCAGAGTTAAACCCGTCTGTGGATTCAGCATTCTGCACACACTTTCTGTGCAGAGTCTCAAAACAGGCGTTTTCAGCCCAATACCGGCCTATGGAAGAAAGGGCAGTAAGCCCAGGGAAATTTCTGCTTCTATATCCAAAACGCAGCTATCTAACAGAACGGTTGACAATGTGTGCACTCAACTTCCAGAGTTAAACCCGTGTGTGGATTCAGCAGTCTGCAAACACTTTCTCTGCAGAGTCTCAAAACAGGCGTTTTCAGCCCAATACCGGCCTATGGAAGAAACAGCAGTAAGCACAGGGAAATATCTGCTTCTAAATCCAAAACGCAGCTATCTAACAGAACGGTTGTCAATGTGTGCACTCAACTTCCAGAGTTTAACCCGTGTGTGGATTCAGCAGTCTACAAACACTTTCTGTGCAGAGTCTCAAAAAAGGCGTTTTCAGCCCAATACCGGCCTATGGAAGAAAGGGCAGTAAGTACAGGGAAATATCTGCTTCTAAATCGAAAACGTAGCTATCTAACAGAACGGTTGTCAATGTGTGCACTGAACTTCCAGAGTTAAACCCGTCTGTGTATTCAGCAGTCTGCAAACACTTTCTGTGCAGAGTCTCAAACAGGTGTTTTCAGCCCAATACCGGCCTATGGAAGAAAGGGCAGTAAGCACAGGGAAATATCTGCTTCTAAATCCAAAACGCAGCTATCTAAAAGAACGGTTGTCAATGTGTGCACTCAACTTCCAGAGTTAAATCCGTGTGTGGATTCAGCAGTCTGCAAACACTTTCTGTGCAGAGTCTCAAAACAGGCATTTTCAGCACAATACCGGCCTATGGAAGAAAGGCAGTAAGCGCAGGGAAATATCTGCTTCTAAATCCAAAACGCAGCTATCTAACAGAACGGTTGTCAATGGGTGCACTCAACTTCCGGAGTTTAACCCGTGTGTGGATTCAGCAGTCTGCAAACACTTTCTGTGCAGAGTCTCAAAGCAGGCGTTTTCAGCCCAATACCGACCTATGGAAGAAAGGGCAGTAAGCACAGGGAAATATCTGCTTCTTAATCGAAAACGAGGCTAACTAACAGAACGCTTGTCAATGTGTGCACTGAACTTCCAGAGTTAAACCCGTGTGTGGATTCAGCAGTCTGCAAACACTTTCTGTGCAGAGTCTCAAAACAGGCGTTTTCAGAAAAGTCCCGGCCTATGGAAGAAAGGGCAGTAAGCACAGGGAAATATCTGCTTCTAAATCCAAAACGTAGCTATCTAACAGAACGGTTTTCAATGTGTGCACTGAACTTCCAGAGTTAAACCCGTGTGTGGACTCAGCAGTCTGCAAACACTTTCTGTGCAGAGTCTCAAAACAGGCGTTTTCAGCCCAATACCGGCCTATGGAAGAAAGGGCAGTAAGAACAGGGAAATATCTGCTTCTAAATCCAAAACGCAGCTATCTAACAGAACGGTTGTCAATGTGTGCACTCAACATCCAGAGTTAAACCCGTGTGTGGATTCAGCAGTCTGCAAACACGTTCCGTGCAGAATCTCAAAACAGGCGTTTTCAGCCCAATACCGGCCTATGGAAGAAAGGGCAGTAAGCACAGGGAAATATCTGCTTCTGAATCCAAAATGCAGCTATCTAACAGAACGGTTGTCAATGTGTGTACTCAACATCCAGAGTTAAACCCTTGTGTGGATTCGTCAGTCTGCAAACACTTTCTGTGCAGAGTCTCAAAACAGGCGTTTTCAGCCCAATACCGGCCTATGGAAGAAAGGACAGTAAGCACAGGGAAATATCTGCTTCTAAATCCAAAACGCAGCTATCTAACAGAACGGTTGTCAACGTGTGCACTCAACTTCCAGAGTTAAACCCGTCTGTGGATTCAGCAGTCTGGAAATACTTTCTGTGGAGAGTCTCAAAACAGGCGTTTTCAGCCCAATCCCGGCTTATGGAAGAAAGGGCAGTAAGCACAGGGAAATATCGGCTTCTAAATCCAAAACGCAGCTATGTAACAGAGCGGTTGTCAATTTGTGCACTCAACGTGCAGAGTTATACCCGTGTGTGGATTCAGCAGTCTGCACACAGTTTCTGTGCAGAGTCTCAAAACAGGTGTTTTGAACCCAATACCGGCCTATGGAAGAAAGGGCAGTATGCACAGGGAAATATCTGCTTCTAAATCCAAAACGCAGCTATCTAACAGAACGGTTGTCAACGTGTGCACTCAAATTCCGGAGTTAAACCCGTCTGTGGATTCAGCAGTCTGGAAATACTTTCTGTGGAGAGTCTCAAAACAGGCGTTTTCAGCCCAATCCCGGCTTATGGAAGAAAGGGCAGTAAGCACAGGGAAATATCTGCTTCTAAATCCAAAACGCAGCTATCTAAAAGAACGGTTGTCAATGTGTGCACTCAACTTCCAGAGTTAAAGCCGTGTGTGGATTCAGCAGTCTGCAAACACTTTCTGTGCAGAGTCTCAGAACAGGAATTTTCAGCACAATACCGGCCTATGGAAGAAAGGCAGTAAGCGCAGGGAAATATCTGCTTCTAAATCCAAAACGCAGCTATCTAACAGAACGGTTGTCAATGGGTGCACTCAACTTCCGGAGTTTAACCCGTGTGTGGATTCAGCAGTCTGCAAACACTTTCTGTGCAGAGTCTCAAAGCAGGCGTTTTCAGCCCAATACCGACCTATGGAAGAAAGGGCAGTAAGCACAGGGAAATATCTGCTTCTTAATCGAAAACGAGGCTAACTAACAGAACGCTTGTCAATGTGTGCACTGAACTTCCAGAGTTAAACCCGTGTGTGGATTCAGCAGTCTGCAAACACTTTCTGTGCAGAGTCTCAAAACAGGCGTTTTCAGAAAAGTCCCGGCCTATGGAAGTAAGGGCAGTAAGCACAGGGAAATATCTGCTTCTAAATCCAAAACGTAGCTATCTAACAGAACGGTTTTCAATGTGTGCACTGAACTTCCAGAGTTAAACCCGTGTGTGGACTCAGCAGTCTGCAAACACTTTCTGTGCAGAGTCTCAAAACAGGCGTTTTCAGCCCAATACCGGCCTATGGAAGAAAGGGCAGTAAGAACAGGGAAATATCTGCTTCTAAATCCAAAACGCAGCTATCTAACAGAACGGTTGTCAATGTGTGCACTCAACATCCAGAGTTAAACCCGTGTGTGGATTCAGCAGTCTGCAAACACGTTCCGTGCAGAATCTCAAAACAGGCGTTTTCAGCCCAATACCGGCCTACGGAAGAAAGGGCAGTAAGCACAGGGAAATATCTGCTTCTGAATCCAAAATGCAGCTATCTAACAGAACGGTTGTCAATGTGTGTACTCAACATCCAGAGTTAAACCCTTGTGTGGATTCGTCAGTCTGCAAACACTTTCTGTGCAGAGTCTCAAAACAGGCGTTTTCAGCCCAATACCGGCCTATGGAAGAAAGGACAGTAAGCACAGGGAAATATCTGCTTCTAAATCCAAAACGCAGCTATCTAACAGAACGGTTGTCAACGTGTGCACTCAACATCCAGAGTTAAACCCGTCTGTGGATTCAGCAGTCTGGAAATACTTTCTGTGGAGAGTCTCAAAACAGGCGTTTTCAGCCCAATCCCGGCTTATGGAAGAAAGGGCAGTAAGCACAGGGAAATATCGGCTTCTAAATCCAAAACGCAGCTATGTAACAGAGCGGTTGTCAATTTGTGCACTCAACGTGCAGAGTTATACCCGTGTGTGGATTCAGCAGTCTGCACACTGTTTCTGTGCAGAGTCTCAAAACAGGTGTTTTGAACCCAATACCGGCCTATGGAAGAAAGGGCAGTATGCACAGGGAAATATCTGCTTCTAAATCCAAAACGCAGCTATCTAACAGAACGGTTGTCAACGTGTGCACTCAAATTCCGGAGTTAAACCCGTCTGTGGATTCAGCAGTCTGGAAATACTTTCTGTGGAGAGTCTCAAAACAGGCGTTTTCAGCCCAATCCCGGCTTATGGAAGAAAGGGCAGTAAGCACAAGGAAATATCGGCTTCTAAATCCAAAACGCAGCTATCTAACAGAACGGTTGTCAATTTGTGCACTCAACGTGCAGAGTTATACCCGTGTGTGGATTCAGCAGTCTGCAAACACTTCCTGTGCAGGGTCTCAAAACAGGCGTTTTCAGCCCAATACCGGCCTATGGAAGAAAGGGCAGTAAGCACAGAGGAATATCTGCTTCTAAATCCAAAACGCAGCTATCTAACAGAACGGTTGTCAATGTGTGTACTCAACTTCCAGAGTTAAACCCGTGTGTGGATTCAGCAGTCTGCAAACACTTTCTGTGCAGAGTCTCAAAACATGCGTTTTCAGCCCAATACCGGCCTATGGAAGAAATGGCAGTAAGCACAGGGAAATATCTGCTTCTAAATCCAAAACGCAGCTATCTAACAGAACGGTTGTCAATGTGTGCACTCAAATTCCAGAATTAAACCTGTGTGTGGATTCAGCAGTCTGCACACACTTTCTGTGCAGAGTCTCAAAACAGGCGTTTTCAGGCCAATCACGGCCTATGGAAGAAAGGGCAGTAAGCACAGGGAAATATCTGCTTCTAAATCCAAAACGCTGCTCTCTAACAGAAGGTTTGTCAATGTGTGCACTCAACTTCCAGAGTTAAACCCGAGGGTGGATTCAGCAGTCTGCAAACACTTTCTGTGCAGAATCTCATAACAGGCCTTTTCAGCCCAATACCGGCCTATGGAAGAAAGGGCAGTAAGCAAAGGGAAATATCTGCTTCTAAATCCAAAACGCAGCTATCTAACAGAACGGTTGTCAATGTGTGCACTCAACTTCCAGAGTTAAACCCGTGTGTGGATTCAGAAGTCTGCAAACACTTTCTGTGCAGAGTCTCAAAACAGGCGTTTTCAGCCCAATACCGGCCTATGGAAGAAAGGGCAGTAAGCACAGGGAAATATCTGCTTCTAAATCCAAAACGCAGCTATCTAACAGAACGGTTGTCAATGTGTGCACTGAACTTCCAGAGTTAAACCCGTGTGTGGACTCAGCAGTCTGCAAACACTTTCTGTGCAGAGTCTCAAAACAGGCGTTTTCAGCCCAATACCAGCCTATGGAAGAACGGGCAGTAAGCACAGGGAAATATCTGCTTCTAAATCCAAAACGCAGCTATCTAACAGAACGGTTGTCAATGTGTGCACTCAACATCCAGAGTTAAACCCGTGTGTGGATTCAGCAGTCTGCAAACACGTTCCGTGCAGAATCTCAAAACAGGCGTTTTCAGCCCAATACCGGCCTATGGAAGAAAGGGCAGTAAGCACAGGGAAATATCTGCTTCTGAATCCAAAATGCAGCTATCTAACAGAACGGTTGTCAATGTGTGTACTCAACATCCAGAGTTAAACCCTTGTGTGGATTCGTCAGTCTGCAAACACTTTCTGTGCAGAGTCTCAAAACAGGCGTTTTCAGCCCAATACCGGCCTATGGAAGAAAGGACAGTAAGCACAGGGAAATATCTGCTTCTAAATCCAAAACGCAGCTATCTAACAGAACGGTTGTCAACGTGTGCACTCAACTTCCAGAGTTAAACCCGTCTGTGGATTCAGCAGTCTGGAAATACTTTCTGTGGAGAGTCTCAAAACAGGCGTTTTCAGCCCAATCCCGGCTTATGGAAGAAAGGGCAGTAAGCACAGGGAAATATCGGCTTCTAAATCCAAAACGCAGCTATGTAACAGAGCGGTTGTCAATTTGTGCACTCAACGTGCAGAGTTATACCCGTGTGTGGATTCAGCAGTCTGCACACAGTTTCTGTGCAGAGTCTCAAAACAGGTGTTTTCAACCCAATACCAACCTATGGAAGAAAGGGCAGTATGCACAGGGAAATATCTGCTTCTAAATCCAAAACGCAGCTATCTAACAGAACGGTTGTCAACGTGTGCACTCAAATTCCGGAGTTAAACCCGTCTGTGGATTCAGCAGTCTGGAAATACTTTCTGTGGAGAGTCTCAAAACAGGCGTTTTCAGCCCAATCCCGGCTTATGGAAGAAAGGGCAGTAAGCACAGGGAAATATCGGCTTCTAAATCCAAAACGCAGCTATCTAACAGAACGGTTGTCAATTTGTGCACTCAACGTGCAGAGTTATACCCGTGTGTGGATTCAGCAGTCTGCAAACACTTCCTGTGCAGGGTCTCAAAACAGGCGTTTTCAGCCCAATACCGGCCTATGGAAGAAAGGGCAGTAAGCACAGAGGAATATCTGCTTCTAAATCCAAAACGCAGCTATCTAACAGAACGGTTGTCAATGTGTGTACTCAACTTCCAGAGTTAAACCCGTGTGTGGATTCAGCAGTCTGCAAACACTTTCTGTGCAGAGTCTCAAAACATGCGTTTTCAGCCCAATACCGGCCTATGGAAGAAATGGCAGTAAGCACAGGGAAATATCTGCTTCTAAATCCAAAACGCAGCTATCTAACAGAACGGTTGTCAATGTGTGCACTCAAATTCCAGAATTAAACCTGTGTGTGGATTCAGCAGTCTGCACACACTTTCTGTGCAGAGTCTCAAAACAGGCGTTTTCAGGCCAATCACGGCCTATGGAAGAAAGGGCAGTAAGCACAGGGAAATATCTGCTTCTAAATCCAAAACGCTGCTCTCTAACAGAAGGTTTGTCAATGTGTGCACTCAACTTCCAGAGTTAAACCCGAGGGTGGATTCAGCAGTCTGCAAACACTTTCTGTGCAGAATCTCATAACAGGCCTTTTCAGCCCAATACCGGCCTATGGAAGAAAGGGCAGTAAGCACAGGGAAATATCTGCTTCTAAATCCAAAACGCAGCTATCTAACAGAACGGTTGTCAATGTGTGCACTCAACTTCCAGAGTTAAACCCGTGTGTGGATTCAGCAGTCTGCAAACACTTTCTGTGCAGGGTCTCAAAACAGGCGTTTTCAGCCCAATACCGGCCTACGGAAGAAAGGGCAGTAAGCACCGGGAAATATCTGCTTCTAAATCCAAAACGCTGCTATCTAACAGAACGGTTGTCAATGTGTGCACTCAACTTCCAGAGTTAAACCCGTGTGTGGATTCAGCAGTCTGCAAACAATTTCTGTGCAGAGTCTCAAAACAGGCGTTTTCAGCCCAATACCGGCCTATGGAAGAAAGGGCAGTAAGCACAGAGGAATATCTGGTTCTAAATCCAAAACGCAGCTATCTAACAGAACGGTTGTCAATGTGTGCACTCAACTTCCAGAGTTAAACCCGTGTGTGGATTCAGAAGTCTGCAAACACTTTCTGTGCAGAGTCTCAAAACAGGCGTTTTCAGCCCAATACCGGCCTATGGAAGAAAGGGCAGTAAGCACAGGGAAATATCTGCTTCTAAATCCAAAACGCAGCTATCTAACAGAACGGTTGTCAATGTGTGCACTGAACTTCCAGAGTTAAACCCGTGTGTGGACTCAGCAGTCTGCAAACACTTTCTGTGCAGAGTCTCAAAACAGGCGTTTTCAGCCCAATACCGGCCTATGGAAGAACGGGCAGTAAGCACAGGGAAATATCTGCTTCTAAATCCAAAACGCAGCTATCTAACAGAACGGTTGTCAATGTGTGCACTCAACATCCAGAGTTAAACCCGTGTGTGGATTCAGCAGTCTGCAAACACGTTCCGTGCAGAGTCTCAAAACAGGAGTTTTCAGCCCAATACCGGCCTAAGGAAGAAAGGGCAGTAAGCACAGGGAAATATCTGCTTCTAAATCCAAAACGCAGCTATCTAACAGAAGGTTTGTCAATGTGTGCACTCAACTTCCAGAGTTAAACCCGTGGGTAGATTCAGCAGTCTGCAAACACTTTCTGTGCAGAGTCTCATAACAGGCCTTTTCAGCCAAATACAGGCCTATGGAAGAAAGGGCAGTAAGCACAGGGAAATATCTTCTTCTAAATCCAAAACGCAGCTATCTAACAGAACGGTTGTCAATGTGTGCACTGAACTTCCAGAGTTAAACCCGTGTGTGGACTCAGCAGTCTGCAAACTCTTTCTGTGCAGAGTCTCAAAACAGGCGTTTTCAGCCCAATACCGGCCTATGGAAGAAAGGGCAGTAAGCACAGGGAAATATCTGCCTCTAAATCCAAAACGCAGCTATCTAACAGAACGGTTGTCAATGTGTGCACTCAACATCGAGAGTTTAACCCGTGTGTGGATTCAGCAGTCTGCAAACACGTTCCGTGCAGAGTCTCAAAACAGGAGTTTTCAGCCCAATACCGGCCTAGGGAAGAAAGGTCAGTAAGCACAGGGAAATATCTGCTTCTTAATCCAAAACGCAGCTATCTAACAGAACGGTTGTCAATGTGTGCACTCAACATCCAGAGTTAAACCCTTGTGTGGATTCATCAGTCTGCAAACACTTTCTGTGCAGAGTCTCAAAACAGGCGTTTTCAGCCCAATACCGGCCTATGGAAGAAAGGGCAGTAAGCACAGGGAAATATCTGCTTCTAAATCCAAAACGAAGCTATCTAACAGAACGGTTGTCAACGTGTGCACTCAACTTCCAGAGTTAAACCCGTCTGTGGATTCAGCATTCTGCACACACTTTCTGTGCAGAGTCTCAAAACAGGCGTTTTCAGCCCAATACCGGCCTATGGAAGAAAGGGCAGTAAGCCCAGGGAAATTTCTGCTTCTAAATCCAAAACGCAGCTATGTAACAGAACGGTTGTCAATGTGTGCACTCAACTTCCAGAGTTAAACCCGTGTGTGGATTCAGCAGTCTGCAAACACTTTCTCTTCAGAGTCTCAAAACAGGCGTTTTCAGCCCAATACCGGCCTATGGAAGAAAGGGCAGTAAGCACAGGGAAATATCTGCTTCTAAATCCAAAACGCAGCTATCTAACAGAACGGTTGTCAACGTGTGCACTCAAATTCCGGAGTTAAACCCGTCTGTGGATTCAGCAGTCTGCAAACACTTTCTGTGCAGAGTCTCAAAACAGGCGTTTTCAGCCCAATACCGGCCTATGGAAGAAAGGGCAGTAAGCACAGGGAAATATCTGCTTCTAAATCCAAAACGCAGCTATCTAACAGAACGGTGGTCAATGTGTGCACTCAACTTCCAGAGTTAAACCCGTGTGTGGATTCAGCAGTCTGCAAACACTTTCTGTGCAGAGTCTCAAAACAGGCGTTTTCATCGAAATACCGGCCTATGGAAGAAAGGGCAGTAAGCACAGGGAAATATCTGCTTCTACATCCAAAACGCAGCTATCTAACAGAACGGTTGTCAATGTGTGCACTCAACTTCCAGAGTTTAACCCGTGTGTGGATTCAGCAGTCTGCAAACACTTTCTGTGCAGAGTCTCAAAACAGGCGTTTTCAGCCCAATACCGACCTAAGGAAGAAAGGGCAGTAAGCACAGGGAAATATCTGCTTCTTAATCGAAAACGAGGCTATCTAACAGAACGCTTGTCAATGTGTACACTGAACTTCCAGAGTTATACCCGTGTGTGGATTCAGCAGTCTGCATACACTTTCTGTGCAGAGTTTCAAAACAGGCGTTTTCAGAAAAATCCCGGCCTATGGAAGAAAGGGCAGTAAGCACAGGGAAATATCTGCTTCTAAATCGAAAACGCAGCTATCTAACAGAAAGTTTGTCAACGTGTGCACTCAACTTCCAGAGTTAAACCCGTGTGTGTATTCAGCAGTCTGCAAACACGTTCCGTGCAGAGTCTCAAAACAGGAGGTTTCAGCCCAATACCGGCCTATGGAAGAAAGGGCAGTAAGCACAGGGAAATATCTGCTTCTAAATCCAAAACGCAGCTATCTAACAGAACGGTTGTCAACGTGTGCACTCAACTTCCAGAGCTAAACCCGTCTGTGGATTCATCAGTCTGGAAATACTTTCTGTGGAGAGTCTCAAAACAGGCGTTTTCAGCCCAATCCCGGCTTATGGAAGAAAGGGCCATAAGCACAGGGAAATATCGGCTTCTAAATCCAAAACGCAGCTATCTAACAGAACGGTTGTCAATGTGTGCACTCAACTTCCAGAGTGAATCGCGTGTGTGGATTCAGCAGTCTGCAAACACATTCTGTGCAGAGTCTCAAAACAGGCGTTTTCAGCCCAATACCGGCCTATGGAAGAAAGGGCAGTAAGCACAGGTAAATATCTGCTTCTAAATCCATAACGCAGCTATCTAACAGAACGGTTGTCAAAGTGTCCACTCAACTTCCAGAGTTTAACCCGTGTGTGGATTCAGCAGTCTGCAAACACTTTCTGTGCAGAGTCTCAAAACAGGCGTTTTCAGCCCAATAGCGACCTATGGAAGAAAGGGCAATAAGCACAGGGAAATATCTGCTTCTTAATCGAAAACGAGGCTATATAACAGAACGCTTGTCAATGTGTGCACTGAACTTCCAGAGTTAAACCCGTGTGTGGATTCAGCAGTCTGCAAACACTTTCTCTGCAGAGTCTCAAAACAGGCGTTTTCAGAAAAATCCCGGCCTATGGAAGATAGGGCAGTAAGCACAGGGAAATATCTGCTTCTAAATCCAAAACGCAGCTATCTAACAGAAAGTTTGTCAACGTGTGCACTCAACTTCCAGAGTTAAACCCGTGTGTGGATTCAGCAGTCTGCACACAGTTTCTGTGCAGAGTTTCAAAACAGGCGTTTTCAGCCCAATACCGGCCTATGGAAGAAAGGGCAGTAAGCACAGGGAAATTTCTGCTTCTAAATCCAAAATGCAGCTATCTAACAGAACGGTTGTCAATGTGTGCACTCAACTTCCAGAGTTAAACCCGTGTGTGGATTCAGCAGTCTGCAAACACTTTATGTGCAGAGTCTCAAAACAGGCGTTTTCAGCCCAATAGCGACCTATGGAAGAAAGGGCAGTAAGCACAGGGAAATATCTGCTTCTAAATCCAAAACGCAGCTATCTAACAGAAGGTTTGTCAATGTGTGCACTCAACTTCCAGAGTTAAACCCATGGGTGGATTCAGCAGTCTGCAAACACTTTCTGTGCAGAGTCTCATAACAGGCCTTTTAAGCCCAATACCGGCCTATGGAAGAAAGGGCAGTAAGCACAGGGAAATATCTGCTTCTAAATCCAAAACGCAGCTGTCTAACAGAACGGTTGTCAATGTGTGCACTCAACTTCCAGATTTAAACCCGTGTGTGGATTCAGCAATCTGCAAACACTTTCTGTGCAGGGTCTCAAAACAGGCGTTTTCAGCCCAATACCGGCATATGGAAGAAAGGGCAGTAAGCACAGGGAAATATCTGCTTCTAAATACAAAACGCAGCTATCTAACAGAACGGTTGTCAATGTGTGCACTCAACTTCCAGAATTAAACCCGTGTGTGGATTCAGCAGTCTGCACACACTTTCTGTGCAGAGTCTCAGAACAGGCGTTTTCAGGCCAATCCCGGCCTATGGAAGAAAGGGCAGTAAGCACAGGGAAATATCTGCTTCTAAATCCAAAACGCAGCTATCTAACAGAAGGTTTGTCAATGTGTGCACTCAACTTCCAGAGTTAAACCCGTGGGTGGATTCAGCAGTCTGCAAACACTTTCTGTGCAGAGTTGCATAACAGGCCTTTTTAGCCCAATACCGGCCTATGGAAGAAAGGGCAGTAAGCACAGGGAAATACCTGCTTCTAAATCCAAAACGCAGCTATCTAACAGAACGGTTGTCAATGTGTGCACTGAACTTCCAGAGTTAAACCCGTGTGTGGACTCAGCAGTCTGCAAACACTTTCTGTGCAGAGTCTCAAAACAGGCGTTTTCAGCTCAATACCGGACTATGGAAGAACGGGCAGTAAACACAGGGAAATATCTGCTTCTAAATCCAAAACGCAGCTATCTAACAGAACGGTTGTCAATGTGTGCACTCAACATCCAGAGTTAAACCCGTGTGTGGATTCAGCAGTCTGCAAACACGTTCCGTGCAGAGTCTCAAAACAGGAGTTTTCAGCCCAATACCGGCCTATGGAAGAAAGGTCAGTAAGCACAGGGAAATATCTGCTTCTGAATCCAAAACGCAGCTATCTAACAGAACGGTTGTCAATGTGTGCTCTCAACATCCAGAGTTAAACCCTTGTGTGGATTCATCAGTCTGCAAACACTTTCTGTCCAGAGTCCCAAAACAGGCGTTTTCAGCCCAATACCGGCCTATGGAAGAAAGGGCAGTAAGCACAGGGAAATATCTGCTTCTGAATCCAAAACGCAGCTATCTAACAGAACGGTTGTCAACGTGTGCACTCAACTTCCAGAGTTAAACCCGTCTGTGGATTCAGCAGTCTGCACACACTTTCTGTGCATAGTCTCAAAACAGGCGTTTTCAGCCCAATACCAGCCTATGGAAGAAAGGGCAGTAAGCACAGGGAAATTTCTGCTTCTAAATCCAAAACGCAGCTATCTAACAGAATGGTTGTCAATGTGTGCACTCAACTTCCAGAGTTAAACCCGTGTGTGGATTCAGCAGTCTGCAAACACTTTCTGTGCAGAGTCCCAAAACAGGCGTTTTCAGCCCAATACCGGCCTATGGAAGAAAGGGCAGTAAGCACAGGGAAATATCTGCTTCTAAATCCAAAACGTAGCTATCTAACAGAACGGTTGTCAACGTGTGCACTCAAATTCCGGAGTTAAACCCGTCTGTGGATTCAGCAGTCTGGAAATACTTTCTGCGGAGAGTCTCAAAACAGGCGTTTTCAGACCAATCCCGGCTTATGGAAGAAAGGGCAGTAAGCACAGGGAAATATCTGCTACTAAATCCAAAATGCAGCTATCTAACAGAACGGTTGTCAATGTGTGCACTCAACTTCCTGAGTTAATCCCGTGTGTGGATTCAGCAGTCTGCAAACACATTCTGTGCAGAGTCTCAAAACAGGCGTTTTCAGCCCAATACCGGCATATGGAAGAAAGAGCAGTAATCACAGGGAAATATCTGCTTCTAAATCCAAAATGCAGCTATCTAACAGAACGGTTGTCAATGTGTGCACTCAACTTCCAGAGTTTAACCCGTGTGTGGATTCAGCAGTCTGCAAACACTTTCTGTGCAGAGTCTCAAAACAGGCGTTTTCAGCCCAATACCGACCTATGAAAGAAAGGGCAGTAAGCACAGGGAAATATCTGCTTCTTAATCGAAAACGAGGCTATCTAACAGAACGCTTGTCAATGTGTGCACTGAACTTCCAGAGTTAAACCCGTGTGTGGATTCAGCAGTCTGCAAACGCTTTCTGTGCTGAGTCTCAAAACAGGCGTTTTCAGAAAAATCCCGGCCTATGGAAGAAAGGGCAGTAAGCACAGGGAAATATCTGCTTCTAAATCCAAAACGCAGCTATCTAACAGAAAGGTTGTCAATGTGTGCACTCAACTTCCAGAGTTAAACCCGTGTGTGGATTCAGCAGTCTGCACACACTTTCTGTGCAGAGTCTCAAAACAGGCGTTTTCAGCCCAATACCGGCCTATGGAAGAAAGGGCAGTAAGCACAGGGAAATATCTGCTTCTAAATCCAAAACGCAGCTATCTAACAGAACGGTTGTCAATGTGTGCACTCAACTTCCAGAATTAAACCCGTGTGTGGATTCAGCAGTCTGCACACACTTTATATGCAGAGTGTCAAAACAGGCGTTTTCAGGCCAATCCCGGCCTATGGAAGAAAGGTCAGTAAGCACAGGGAAACATCTGCTTCTAAATCCAAAACGCAGCTATCTAACAGAAGGTTTGTCAATGTGTGCACTCAACTTCCAGAGTTAAACCCGTGGGTGGATTCAGCAGTCTGCAAACACTTTCTGTGCAGAGTCTCATAACAGGCCTTTTCAGCCCAATACCGGCCTATGGAGAAAGGGCAGTAAGCACAGGGAAATGTCTGCTTCTAAATCCAAAACGCAGCTATCTAACAGAACGGTTGTCAATGTGTGCACTTAACTTCCAGAGTTAAACCCGTGTTTGGATTCAGCAGTCTGCAAACACTATCTGTGCAGAGTCTCAAAACAGGCGTTTTCAGCCCAATACCGGCCTATGGAAGAAAGGGCAGTAAACACAGGGAAATATCTGCTTCTAAATCCAAAACGCAGCTATCTAAGAGAACGGTTGTCAACGGGTGCACTCAAATTCCGGAGTTAAACCTGTCTGTGGATTCAGCAGTCTGGAAATACTTTCTGTGGAGAGTCTCAAAACAGGCGTTTTCAGCCCAATCCCGGCTTATGGAAGAAAGGGCAGTAAGCACAGGGAAATATCTGATTCTAAATCCAAAACGCAGCTATGTAAAACCGGTTGTCAATGTGTGCACTCAACTTCCAGAGTTAAACCCGTGTGTGGGTTCAGCAGTCTGCAAACACTTTCTGTGCAGAGTCTCAAAACAGGCGTTTTCAGCCCAATCCCGGCCTATGGAAGAAAGGGCAGTAAGCACAGGGAAATATCTGCTTCTAAATCCAAAATGCAGCTATCTAACAGAACGGTTGTCAATGTGTGCACTCAACTTCCTGAGTTAATCCCGTGTGTGGATTCAGCAGTCTGCAAACACATTCTGTGCAGAGTCTCAAAACAGGCGTTTTCAGCCCAATACCGGCATATGGAAGAAAGGGCAGTAATCACAGGGAAATATCTGATTCTAAATCCAAAACGCAGCTATCTAACAGAACGGTTGTCAATGTGTGCACTCAACTTCCAGAGTTTAACCCGTGTGTGGATTCAGCAGTCTGCAAACACTTTCTGTGCACAGTCTCAAAACAGGCGTTTTCAGCCCTATACCGACCTATGAAAGAAAGGGCAGTAAGCACAGGGAAATATCTGCTTCTTAATCGAAAACGAGGCTATCTAACAGAACGCTTTTCAATGTGTGCACTGAACTTCCAGAGTTAAACCCGTGTGTGGATTCAGCAGTCTGCAAACACTTTCTGTGCTGTCTCAAAACAGGCGTTTTCAGAAAAATCCCGGCCTATGGAAGAAAGGGCAGTAAGCACAGGGAAATATATGCTTCTAAATCCAAAACGCAGCTATCTAACGGAAAGGTTGTCAATGTGTGCACTCAACTTCCAGAGTTAAACCCGTTTGTGGATTCAGCAGTCTGCACACACTTTCTGTGCAGAGTCTCAAAACAGGCGTTTTCAGCCCAATACCGGCCTATGGAAGAAAGGGCAGTAAGCACAGGGAAATTTTTGCTTCTATATCCAAAACGCAGCTATCTAACAGAACGGTTGTCAGTGTGTGCACTCAACTTCCAGAGTTAAACACGTGTGTGGATTCAGCAGTCTGCAAACACTTTCTGTGCAGAGTCTCAAAACATGCGTTTTCAGCCCAATACCGGCCTATGGAAGAAATGTCAGTAAGCACATGGAAATATCTGCTTCTAAATCCAAAACGCAGCTATCTAACAGAACGGTTGTCAATGTGTGCACTCAACATCCAGAGTTAAACCCGTGTGTGGATTCAGCAGTCTGCAAACACGTTCCGTGCAGAGTCTCAAAACAGGAGTTTTCAGCCCAATACCGGCCTATGGAAGAAAGGGCAGTAAGCACAGGGAAATATCTGCTTCTGAATCCAAAACGCAGCTATCTAACAGAACGGTTGTCAATGTGTGCACTCAACATCCAGAGTTAAACCCTTGTGTGGATTCATCAGTCTGCAAACACTTTCTGTGCAGAGTCTCAAAACAGGCGTTTTCAGCCCAATACCGGCCTATGGAAGAAAGGGCAGTAAGCACAGGGAAATATCTGCTTCTAAATCCAAAACGAAGCTATCTAACAGAATGGTTGTCAACGTGTGCACTCAACTTCCAGAGTTAAACCCGTCTGTGGATTCAGCAGTCTGCACACACTTTCTGTGCAGAGTCTCAAAACAGGCGTTTTCAGCCCAATATCGGCCTATGGAAGAAAGGGCAGTAAGCACAGGGAAATTTCTGCTTCTAAATCCAAAACGCAGCTATCTAACAGAACGGTTGTCAATGTGTGCACTCAGCTTACAGAGATAAATCGGTGTGTGAATTCAGCAGACTGCAAACACTTTCTGTGCAGAGTCTAAAAACAGGCGTTTTCAGCCCAATACCGGCATATGGAAGAAAGGGCAGTAAGCACAGGGAAATATCTGCTTCTGAATCCAAAACGCAGCTATCTAACAGAACGGTTGTCAATGTGTGCACTCAACTTCCAGAGTTTAACCCGTGTGTGGATTCAGCAGCCTGCAAACACTTTCTGTGCAGAGTCTCAAAACAGGCGTTTTCAGCCCAATACCGACCTACGGAAGAAAGGGCAGTAAGCACAGGGAAATATCTGATTCTAAATCCAAAACGCAGCTATCAAAAACCGGTTGTCAATGTGTGCACTCAACTTCCAGAGTTAAACCCGTGTGTGTGTTCAGCAGTCTGCAAACACTTTCTGTGCAGAGTCTCAAAAGAGGCGTTTTCAGCCCAATCCTGGCCTATGGAAGAAAGGGCAGTAAGCACAGGGAAATACCTGCTTCTAAATCCAAAACACAGCTATCTAACAGAACGGTTGTCAATGTGTGCACTCAACATCCAGAGTTAAACCCGTGTGTGGATTCAGCAGTCTGCAAACACGTTCCGTGCAGAGTCTCAAAACAGGAGTTTTCAGCCCAATACCGGCCTATGGAAGAAAGGGCAGTAAGCACAGGGAAATATCTGCTTCTGAATCCAAAACGCAGCTATGTAAAAGAACGGTTGTCAATGTGTGCACTCAACATCCAGAGTTAAACCCTTGTGTGGATTCATCAGTCTGCAAACACTTTCTGTGCAGAGTCTCAAAACAGGCGTTTTCAGCCCAATACCGGCTTATGGAAGAAAGGGCAGTAAGCACAGGGAAATATCTGGTTCTAAATCCAAAACGAAGCTATCTAACAGAACGGTTGTCAACGTGTGCACTCAACTTCCAGAGTTAAACCCGTGTGTGGATTCAGCAGTCTGCACACACTTTCTGTGCAGAGTCTCAAAACAGGCGTTTTCAGCCCAATACCGGCCTATGGAGGAAATGGCAGTAAGCACAGGGAAATTTCTGCTTCTAAATCCAAAATGCAGCTATCTAACAGAATGGTTGTCAATGTGTGCACTCAACTTCCAGAGTTAAACCCGTGTGTGGATTCAGCAGTCTGCAAACACTTTCTGTGCAGAGTCTCAAAACAGGCGTTTTCAGCCCAATACCGGCCTATGGAAGAAAGGGCAGTAAGCACAGGGAAATATCTGCTTCTAAATCCAAAACGCAGCTATCTAACAGAACGGTTGTCAACGTGTGCACTCAAATTCCGGAGTTAAACCCGTCTGTGGATTCAGCCGTCTGGAAATACTTTCTGCGGAGAGTCTCAAAACAGGCGTTTTCAGCCCAATCCCGGCTTATGGAAGAAAGGGCAGTAAGCACAGGGAAATATCTGATTCTAAATCCAAAACGCAGCTATGTAAAACCGGTTGTCAATGTGTGCACTCAACTTCCAGAGTTAAACCCGTGTGTGGGTTCAGCAGTCTGCAAACACTTTCTGTGCAGAGTCTCAAAACAGGCGTTTTCAGCCCAATCCCGGCCTATGGAAGAAAGGGCAGTAAGCACAGGGAAATATCTGCTACTAAATCCAAAATGCAGCTATCTAACAGAACGGTTGTCAATGTGTGCACTCAACTTCCTGAGTTAATCCCGTGTGTGGATTCAGCAGTCTGCAAACACATTCTGTGCAGAGTCTCAAAACAGGCGTTTTCAGCCCAATACCGGCATATGGAAGAAAGGGCAGTAATCACAGGGAAATATCTGCTTCTAAATCCAAAACGCAGCTATCTAACAGAACGGTTGTCAATGTGTGCACTCAACTTCCAGAGTTTAACCCGTGTGTGGATTCAGCAGTCTGCAAACACTTTCTGTGCACAGTCTCAAAACAGGCGTTTTCAGCCCTATACCGACCTATGAAAGAAAGGGCAGTAAGCACAGGGAAATATCTGCTTCTTAATCGAAAACGAGGCTATCTAACAGAACGCTTTTCAATGTGTGCACTGAACTTCCAGAGTTAAACCCGTGTGTGGATTCAGCAGTCTGCAAACACTTTCTGTGCTGTCTCAAAACAGGCGTTTTCAGAAAAATCCCGGCCTATGGAAGAAAGGGCAGTAAGCACAGGGAAATATATGCTTCTAAATCCAAAACGCAGCTATCTAACGGAAAGGTTGTCAATGTGTGCACTCAACTTCCAGAGTTAAACCCGTTTGTGGATTCAGCAGTCTGCACACACTTTCTGTGCAGAGTCTCAAAACAGGCGTTTTCAGCCCAATACCGGCCTATGGAAGAAAGGGCAGTAAGCACAGGGAAATTTTTGCTTCTATATCCAAAACGCAGCTATCTAACAAAACGGTTGTCAGTGTGTGCACTCAACTTCCAGAGTTAAACACGTGTGTGGATTCAGCAGTCTGCAAACACTTTCTGTGCAGAGTCTCAAAACATGCGTTTTCAGCCCAATACCGGCCTATGGAAGAAATGTCAGTAAGCACATGGAAATATCTGCTTCTAAATCCAAAACGCAGCTATCTAACAGAACGGTTGTCAATGTGTGCACTCAACATCCAGAGTTAAACCCGTGTGTGGATTCAGCAGTCTGCAAACACGTTCCGTGCAGAGTCTCAAAACAGGAGTTTTCAGCCCAATACCGGCCTATGGAAGAAAGGGCAGTAAGCACAGGGAAATATCTGCTTCTGAATCCAAAACGCAGCTATCTAACAGAACGGTTGTCAATGTGTGCACTCAACATCCAGAGTTAAACCCTTGTGTGGATTCATCAGTCTGCAAACACTTTCTGTGCAGAGTCTCAAAACAGGCGTTTTCAGCCCAATACCGGCCTATGGAAGAAAGGGCAGTAAGCACAGGGAAATATCTGCTTCTAAATCCAAAACGAAGCTATCTAACAGAATGGTTGTCAACGTGTGCACTCAACTTCCAGAGTTAAACCCGTCTGTGGATTCAGCAGTCTGCACACACTTTCTGTGCAGAGTCTCAAAACAGGCGTTTTCAGCCCAATATCGGCCTATGGAAGAAAGGGCAGTAAGCACAGGGAAATTTCTGCTTCTAAATCCAAAACGCAGCTATCTAACAGAACGGTTGTCAATGTGTGCACTCAACTTCCAGAGTTAAACCCGTGTGTGGATTCAGCAGTCTGCAAACACTTTCTGTGCAGAGTCTCAAAACAGGCGTTTTCAGCCCAATACCGGCCTATGGAAGAAAGGGCAGTAAGCACAGGGAAATATCTGCTTCTAAATCCAAAACGCAGCTATCTAACAGAACGGTTGTCAATGTGTGCACTCAACTTGCAGAGTTTAACCCGTGTGTGGATTCAGCAGTCTGCAAACACTTTCTGTGCAGAGTCTCAAAACAGGCGTTTTCAGCCCAATACCGACCTATGAAAGAAAGGGCAGTAAGCACAGGGAAATATCTGCTTCTTAATCGAAAACGAGGCTATCTAACAGAACGCTTGTCAATGTGTGCACTGAACTTCCAGAGTTAAACCCGTGTTTGGATTCAGCAGTCTGCAAACACTTTCTGTGCTGAGTCTCAAAACAGGCGTTTTCAGAAAAATCCCGGCCTATGGAAGAAAGGGCAGTAAGCACAGGGAAATATCTGCTTCTAATTCCAAAACGCAGCTATCTAACAGAAAGGTTGTCAATGTGTGCACTCAACTTCCAGAGTTAAACCCGTGTGTGGATTCAGCAGTCTGCACACACTTTCTGTGCAGAGTCTCAAAACAGGCGTTTTCAGCCCAATACCGGCCTATGGAAGAAATGTCAGTAAGCACAGGGAAATATCTGCTTCTAAATCCAAAACGCAGCAATCTAACAGAACGGTTGTTAATGTGTGCACTCAACTTCCAGAATTAAACCCGTGTGTGGATTCAGCAGTCTGCACACACTTTCTGTGCAGAGTGTCAAAACAGGCGTTTTCAGGCCAATCCCGGCCTATGGAAGAAAGGTCAGTAAGCACAGGGAAACATCTGCTTCTAAATCCAAAACGCAGCTATCTAACAGAAGGTTTGTCATTGTGTGCACTCAACTTCCAGAGTTAAACCCGTGGGTGGATTCAGCAGTCTGCAAACACTTTCTGTGCACAGTGTCATAACAGGCCTTTTCAGCCCAATACCGGCCTATGGAAGAAAGGGCAGTAAGCCCAAGGAAATGTCTGCTTCTAAATCCAAAACGCAGCTATCTAACAGAACGGTTGTCAATGTGTGCACTGAACTTCCAGAGTTAAACCCGTGTGTGGACTCAGCAGTCTCCAAACACTTTCTGTGCAGAGTCTCAAAACAGGCGTTTTCAGCCCAATACCGGCCTATGGAAGAAAGGGCAGTAAGCACAGGGAAATATCTGCTTCTCCATCCAAAACGCAGCTATCTAACAGAACGGTTGTCAATGTGTGCACTCAACTTCCAGAGTTAAACCCGTTTGTGGATTCAGTAGTCTGCAAACACTTTCTGTGCAGAGTCTCAAAACAGGCGTTTTCATCGAAATACCGGCCTATGGAAGAAAGGGCTCTAAGCACAGGGAAATATCTGCTTCTAAATCCAAAACGCAGCTATCTAACAGAACGGTTGTCAATGTGTGCACTCAGCTTACAGAGATAAATCGGTGTGTGAATTCAGCAGACTGCAAACACTTTCTGTGCAGAGTCTAAAAACAGGCGTTTTCAGCCCAATACCGGCATATGGAAGAAAGGGCAGTAAGCACAGGGAAATATCTGCTTCTGAATCCAAAACGCAGCTATCTAACAGAACGGTTGTCAATGTGTGCACTCAACTTCCAGAGTTTAACCCGTGTGTGGATTCAGCAGCCTGCAAACACTTTCTGTGCAGAGTCTCAAAACAGGCGTTTTCAGCCCAATACCGACCTACGGAAGAAAGGGCAGTAAGCACAGGGAAATATCTGATTCTAAATCCAAAACGCAGCTATCAAAAACCGGTTGTCAATGTGTGCACTCAACTTCCAGAGTTAAACCCGTGTGTGTGTTCAGCAGTCTGCAAACACTTTCTGTGCAGAGTCTCAAAAGAGGCGTTTTCAGCCCAATCCTGGCCTATGGAAGAAAGGGCAGTAAGCACAGGGAAATACCTGCTTCTAAATCCAAAACACAGCTATCTAACAGAACGGTTGTCAATGTGTGCACTCAACATCCAGAGTTAAACCCGTGTGTGGATTCAGCAGTCTGCAAACACGTTCCGTGCAGAGTCTCAAAACAGGAGTTTTCAGCCCAATACCGGCCTATGGAAGAAAGGGCAGTAAGCACAGGGAAATATCTGCTTCTGAATCCAAAACGCAGCTATGTAAAAGAACGGTTGTCAATGTGTGCACTCAACATCCAGAGTTAAACCCTTGTGTGGATTCATCAGTCTGCAAACACTTTCTGTGCAGAGTCTCAAAACAGGCGTTTTCAGCCCAATACCGGCTTATGGAAGAAAGGGCAGTAAGCACAGGGAAATATCTGGTTCTAAATCCAAAACGAAGCTATCTAACAGAACGGTTGTCAACGTGTGCACTCAACTTCCAGAGTTAAACCCGTGTGTGGATTCAGCAGTCTGCACACACTTTCTGTGCAGAGTCTCAAAACAGGCGTTTTCAGCCCAATACCGGCCTATGGAGGAAATGGCAGTAAGCACAGGGAAATTTCTGCTTCTAAATCCAAAATGCAGCTATCTAACAGAATGGTTGTCAATGTGTGCACTCAACTTCCAGAGTTAAACCCGTGTGTGGATTCAGCAGTCTGCAAACACTTTCTGTGCAGAGTCTCAAAACAGGCGTTTTCAGCCCAATACCGGCCTATGGAAGAAAGGGCAGTAAGCACAGGGAAATATCTGCTTCTAAATCCAAAACGCAGCTATCTAACAGAACGGTTGTCAACGTGTGCACTCAAATTCCGGAGTTAAACCCGTCTGTGGATTCAGCCGTCTGGAAATACTTTCTGCGGAGAGTCTCAAAACAGGCGTTTTCAGCCCAATCCCGGCTTATGGAAGAAAGGGCAGTAAGCACAGGGAAATATCTGATTCTAAATCCAAAACGCAGCTATGTAAAACCGGTTGTCAATGTGTGCACTCAACTTCCAGAGTTAAACCCGTGTGTGGGTTCAGCAGTCTGCAAACACTTTCTGTGCAGAGTCTCAAAACAGGCGTTTTCAGCCCAATCCCGGCCTATGGAAGAAAGGGCAGTAAGCACAGGGAAATATCTGCTACTAAATCCAAAATGCAGCTATCTAACAGAACGGTTGTCAATGTGTGCACTCAACTTCCTGAGTTAATCCCGTGTGTGGATTCAGCAGTCTGCAAACACATTCTGTGCAGAGTCTCAAAACAGGCGTTTTCAGCCCAATACCGGCATATGGAAGAAAGGGCAGTAATCACAGGGAAATATCTGCTTCTAAATCCAAAACGCAGGTATCTAACAGAACGGTTGTCAATGTGTGCACTCAACTTCCACAGTTTAACCCGTGTGTGGATTCAGCAGTCTGCAAACACTTTCTGTGCAGAGTCTCAAAACAGGCGTT